>NW_024380751.1:0-12274 GCF_016835505.1 Polypterus senegalus | reverse complement strand
ATAAAATTTAGTTTAAACTTTATAGTGACAATTGTAGTTAACATTTAAATCAATAAATATGAAAATGTGCACACTTGCTCATGCATCCCACGAGTATGAAGAAGGAATACCACAATACAGAAAAAGGAAACTTACATACGAGGGAGATATGCAAACGCCACAAAGACATCAATAAGACAAACAGTCGATGCCAGAATGCTGGACCTGTGAGGCAAAGCTCAACTACTGGTCCTCCATGACAACCTTGCTAAGCCTTTAGTCATTATAAAACAAAAACAATTGATTTAGTTTCTGTCCAGGCCTCTATGGCCTGACATGATGAGACTTAGTTATATGAGCCTAAGTGCAGTTATTTAATTGAGTACATTGGATTTTTTCCCTAAACTACTGATTTGCATTTCAATACTTGCCAAAAATAATCAAGAAAAGAGCTTTATTAAATCTAACAAGTGCATGTCTTGCAAAACTTAAGGTACACAGAAGGCATATTAATACAGATATGAACAATGTAAAAAAAAACATTTCAAAGTCTAATATAGTTTTGATTGCCTCATTATCACATTTATTTTTTGTGTGCTTCAGGCTTTTAAAATATTAAGTTTAGATTGTGGTAGAAATTGTGACTGATGAATGGTTCAGTTGTCTTGTTCATTTGTTGAACTGAAATATGCATGTTTTCCCTTGGATTAATAAAGTATCTATCTGTCTATCTATCTATCTATCTACCTTTTCAATTAGAAACAACTGTTTCTTTTTAGACAAATTTTAGTTCAGGTTTTGTTTTTTAATTGTATTCTCTCAATTGTTATGATACCTGACCATGCTCAGCCATGTACCTCTGAATCCACCTATATAGGTTACAGGATCTTCATGTATGAAATTTCCAGAACAAATAAAAGTGCTGTAAACCTTTGTATTGGACATTGCCTAATGCTTTATTTTTCATGCAGAGCTCTATAATTGTAAAATTCAGGGACACATGGAGAGATTCAGGGCACATAATTTATTGTTTGCTTTACTTGACATGTCAACTGACTGTACCACACACATATTGTGTTATGTGATCATGTCCCCCATGACAAGCCAGCTTAGATACCAGCCTGGAGAACAACACAGATGAGCTGACCAGGTGACAATACACAAGGTGGAGAATGCAACAATGTCTATATTGTCTATATAACAATGAAATTCTGTTTTTTTTGTTGTGATTTTTTTTTACTGATCTTACTGTGTTTAGACACCTTAATCTCAGAGTGAAATCTAACTTGTTGAAGAACTGGTTCAGTTCATTAGCTCTATCCTTGTTCCTTTCCCCTGTATATTTAGCAGACTGCCAGTAGCCAGTGACAGTCATCATCCTGTTTCACACTTCCTTAATTTTCTTTTTGTTGTAACCTGTGCTCAAATTTGTTTCAGTATTGGGCTTTCCCCTAGAGCTTCTTCTTCAGTTCTGACTGCACCGGCATCCTTATCTCAAGACCTGAAGACTCTTTTGTTTCATATTTCTTCTGCAAAACTGGATGCCATCATGAAAAATCTCCTCCATCCCTCCAGGAGGCACTCACTTGGAAAACTTTCCGCTACAAGATGAATGTTTGTTGTATGTGTTAAACTATTACAACATTATTTCTACTTGAATCAAGCTTGATTGTTTTATTTTACAGAATAGTTTACATATAATAATCTATATTTGATATAATAGAGTTTCATTTATTGACATTTTCTGTGTGATGACTCCTTAGGCAGGATAGCTAGATTTAACTAAATGGCATAAAACAGAAATGAAAAAGGTAGTCTAAAAGCTGTGCTGCCTTATGTGTTGCTTTTGAGGTTTTGAGGCAGACTACTGAGGATCAAGGGCAGAAACGTAACCAACAAAAGGGTCAAAATCAAAAATCAACCTTCCTTATAAGGTAATACAATAACATATATCAGAGTCAAAAAAGCTTATGTTCATTCCCAGGAAATCAAACTATTTGTAAGAAAGGTTTTAAAATATCCAAATCTTGAACAATGATCTGCATGCTGCTCCATTTAGATGGTCTAGTGCGATGATGTTTCTTGATCTGACTTCTACAAGTATGCCTCAGCAACCTTCATTATGCCATAGCAGCTGAGGCACAAAAAGAAATCAAAATGACTACCCAGTAATTTGAAATAAAAACAGGAGGAAAAAAATAAAATAACATCGCCCAAAACACATTGTAAGTACAAAGTGAAAAACAAAAGTGAATTCTTCACATTAACTGTTGTGTTCCTTCCAACTCCAACAAATAATAACTACAGTGACACAGGTTAACTCAATCTGTTCTTTACTCAGTTTTGGATGTGTGTTACCAACAGTTCTTTCCACAAGGCTAAGCACACAACATTTCTTATGAAATTAGGTATTAACATTGTTGTTAACAAAGGCAAGATACATAAAATTAACAATCTTTAGAAGAAACTAAATAAACTTCCAGGAGTAATTTATTGAGCAAAAAAAAAAAAAAAAGTTAAACAGACTACTGTAAAATAGGGTAGCTAATGTCAAAGAAGGGTCTGTGTTAATCAGATAGTTTAAAGGAGATGCTTCAGCTCCTACCTAAGCAACACAACAATGCCAGTGGGAAAAAGGGACTTGGGCAAAAGCTCAAACACTACAACAAAAATAAACAGAGAAAAAACAAGTAGCAGGGAAAATTACAAAATTTGAAAATAATGAAAAGTACAACAAAAAGACTGAGTGCTGAGGGGGTTACATCCTGACACTCTTTACAAACGTTATTAGTATTGCAGGTCTCCTTCATCCCTCCTTGTCAGGAGGCTGCCCTAATAAACTGAAATGGCATATGTCTTTTTTCATCTGTTATATACAGGCATATTTATTCAACTTCAATAAAGACAGGCACTTTGAACATAATGGACTTGTCTCTTTAAGTGTTCTGTTAAGTTGTACACTGAGGGAGGTGGTATTCATTTAATATTTTTCATGTTTAAAGTGTTATTTTTTTCAATCTATATTTTATCCTTGCAATGTTCTTCCTGGGTTCATTTGAATTAACCTTACCTAGACCCAACAGAGTAAGAAGGAGAGTTAAGTTTTGCTGTGAGGTGAGCTTAATGTTATATAATATAATATAATGTTGGCTATAACCTCAATTCTTTTAAAATTTTATGTTATTTCATGAGCAGGCTAGGACGTCATTGTGAATATTCATAAGGGTCATTCATGGCATCAAAAAATCTAACAAACTCCTATTGGAAGCAAGTAGCAGTAAATAGTAAATAGATTAAGTGTCACCATTTTTTCTTGAAGTGGGGTTGCACTCAAACAGTTTGAATGCCAAAGTGTGTGGTATCTTTTGGACTTTAGTCTTTTGGGTTTTTTTTTTTGCAGTTCTTATTCAGTTAAATCAGGAGATTCTTTATTAAAGCCAGTAAAAGGCAAAAAGCAACACATAAATCACCTAATGTAAGGAGTTTTAAATTCCCTGAAGGAAACTCTCTAGTCCTATTGGACAGGACAGATATATACCTAAATTTCAAATTAATAGGAAACTAAAAAAACCCACAGTGGATTAATAAATATTTAAAAAGAAGTTGCAAAAGGAAAAACTGCTGTATAAGGCATATAAGACTAATGACTGCAAAGTGAATCGTGCTGAGAACATGAGGGCAACCATTAAGAAGGATATCAGGAGGCTAAAAGACAGTTGGAGAGGAATATAGCAGTTAAGCAAAAAAAGACCCAAGAGATTCTTTCTAGTATTTTAGTAGTAAAAGAACAGTTAAGGAGGAGGTTATCAGGAATAGTAAAGGAATTAAAAGATACAGACAGTGAAATAGCAGATGCCCTAAACTTACATTTTCTGAGGTGTTTACAAGTGAACAAGTGGATAACCTCCCAGAGGTAAACACGACTACTAAGGAGGTACTGAGGGATTTGAAAATTGTAGAGGAGAAGTGCTGCTCAGATTAAATAAGATGAATTCAAACAAATCACCAGGACCGATAATATTTATCCTCGTGTTCTTAAGGAGGCTAGTGAGTACATATATAAACCCCTTGACACATATTTTTAGGAAGTCACTGCACACTGAGAGATTCCAAAGGACTGGAAAATGGCAAATTACATCCCATTATATAAAGAGGGTGACAGGGCAGATCCAAGCAACTATAGGCCAGTAAGCTTAACATCATCACAGAAAATTAATGGAAGGAATTATTAAGGATAAGATTGAGCAACACATGGCAAGGACAGAGTTATTCTGAACAGTCAGCATGGGTTCAGAAGTGGGAGATCGGTTTTACTAACATGCTGGAATTCTATGAGGAGGCAACAAAAGGATATGATCAAAGTAGAGCTTATGATATTATTTATCTGGACTTTCAGAAAGCATTTGATAAGTTGCCATGAGAGGTTGGGCATCAAGTTAAAAGTATGGGAGTTCAGGGTGATGTTTTTAGATGGGTGCAGAACTGGCTCAGACACATGAAGCAGAGGGTGATGGCAGGAACCTCATCACAACTGGCCAATGTTAAGTGTGGTGTTCCACAGGGGTCAGTGCTAGGGCCACTGCTATTTTTAATATATATAAATGATTTAGATAGAATATAAGTAACAAGCTGGTTAAGTTTGCAGATGAACAAAGATCGGTGGATTAGCAGATAATTTGAACTGTATATCATTACAGAAGGACTTGATAGCATACAGAATTGGGCAGATTTGTGCAGATGAAATTTAATGTCAGTAAATGTAAAGTATTACACATAGGAAGTAAAAATGTTAGGTCTGAATACACAATGGGCGGGTCGAAAACTGAGAGTACACCTTATGAGAAGGATTTAGGAGCCATAGTGGACTCTAAGCTATCAACTTCCAACAGTGTTCAGAAGCCATTAAGAAGGCTAACAGAATGTTAGGGTTATACAGTAATCCCTCCTCGATCGCTGGGGTATGTTCCAGACCCCTCCAGATAGGTGAAAATCACAGTAGAAACCATATGTTTCTATGGTTATTTTTATATATTTTAAGCCCTTATAAACTCTCCCACACTGTTTATAAATATTCCCCGCAGAGTTATACAGCATAATCCCTTTGTATTCTCTTAGATATTAGGTAAGATTCATTGAAATTATGTATATAAACACACTGTTTATATACAGTAAAACCTAAATATTATTTTAAAGATATTGAGGTTCCGATATCACATATGTTACAGCCATTACGATAGACATGCCTCCAGCAATAAATAGATACATACAAGAAAATAGTATACAGTAAATGTGTGTACAGTGACACTAAACGCATCGCATATGTACTAAGTACTGTAAGTAGAAAATTAATTATGGTTACTCACCAACAATGACACGCATGACTTGTCCGATAACAATGAGTTTTATTTTACTGCACAACAAAGGAGAGCTGCTACAGCCTTAAAGGAGCCACTTAGGCGATTGTAGCACTGCGTTGTTCTTCTTCTGGCAGTCTTCAATCCAAATCCCTAAAAGCAGATTCCATCCAGACTACTGCCTTATTACATCCACTTACAACTCGTTTTGCACCCTGGTTAAAAAGGACACTGCGGCCGAGATCTTATATTCCTTTCCTACTTTTAAATAAAAAGAATCGTAGCCTTCAACAAATCCAAAATGTTACCCTTCGGCAATCATTAACATCTTCCGTTTGCGCTAGCACGGCCCCTGAAGCAGTAGCAGATCGTTTGGAGCCATAATGAAGGGCTTGACTATGGCACAAAGATAAACACAAAAGAGCACAACTCTTTACACAGCGAAACACGTTGATGCTGAATGAGCGAGACGAGACTTCCTGGTTAACATTGCATTCAGCAGGCAGGAACTTAACTGCGTCTCTGATTGGTTAGCTTCTTAGTCATCCGCCAATAGCGCCCTTGTATGAAATCAACTGGGCAAAACCAACTGAGGAAGCATGTACAGGAAGTAAAAGACACATTGTCCGCAGAACCCAAGCAGCTGAAAAATCAAGTATATATTTAGTTATGCTTTCATATAAAATCCGATAGAGCGAAACCACAAAGTCAAAGCGATATAGCAGGGATTACTGTATAGACGATCTGTGGAGTACAAGTCCAAGGAGGTTATGCTGAACCTTTATAATGCACTGGTGAGGCCTCATCTTGAGTACTGTGTGCAGTTTTGGTCTCCAGGCTACAAAAGAACATAGCAGCACTAGAAAAGGTCCAGAGAAGAGCGACTAGGCTGATTCCAGGTCTACAAGGGTTGAATTATGAGGAAAGATTAAAAGAGCCGAGCCTTTACAGTTTAAGCAAAAGAAGATTAAGAGGTGAAATGAGTGAAGTGTGAATTAGTACAGTGGATCGAGACTGTTATTTTAAAATGAGTTCATCAAGAACACGGGAACACAGTTGGAAACTTGTTAGGTAAATTTCACACAAACATTAGGAAGTTTTTCTTTACACAAAGAACGATAGACACTTGGAATAAGCTACAAGTAGTGGTGACAGTAAGACTTTAGGGACTTTCAAAACTCAACTTGAAGTTTTCTTGGAGGAAATAAGTGGATAGGACTGGCCGAGGTTTGTTGGGCTGAATGGCCTGTTCTCATCTAGAGTGTTCTAGTGTTCTAATGTTCTAATTATAGCCTCTGTTTAATATACCCACTTCCTACATGACCTTTGTCCTATTTAAAACGGTTTGAAAATGTAATCAGAATTAACTATTAAGCTAATGCAAACTTTTAAAATTCTCTGACACAAAAAAAAAAACTGAAAAGTGGTTGTGTGTTGATGGAAAGAACTGTAGACACATGGAATAAGCATATGGAGTTTGCATGTTCTCCCGTGTCTGCGTGGGTTTCCGTCCCAGAGACATGCAGGTTAGGTGGAATGGCGATTCTAAATTGGCCCTAGTGTGTGTTTGTGTGTGTCCTGCGGTGGGTTGGCACCCTGCCCAGGATTGGTTCCTGCCCTGTGTTGGCTGGGATTGGCTCCAGCAGACCCCTGTGACCCTGTGTTTAAATTCAGTGGGTTGGAAAATGGATGGATGTTTTGTTTGCAGGCTGTGTTATTTTGTGTGGTTTTGTCAGGGCGCAGCCATCTATTAATGGATGCTTATGGCCATTGATGTCCACCTGATGTGGCAATGCAGTTATGATGTCCGCTCCTTTCCCCGGCTAATCCTAGTACACTGTGTCCTAGTTTTGACCACAGAGCCTCATCATAAAATCTAATCAACTTTTCTGGAGTCGTTAAGAAAAATAACACCAAACTAGTGCAACAGGAAATATTAAATAATATTAAAAGAAGAATAAGAGTAGATATGATTGAAGTTTTTTAAATTATAAAGGGAATTGGTACAGTAGATCAAGACTTATTTTAAAATGAGTTCATCAAGAACACGGGGACACAGTTGGAAACTTGCTAAGGGTAAATTTCGCACAAACATTTGGAAGCTTTTCTTTACACAAAGAACTATAGATGCTTGGAATAAGCGGGCAAGTAGCATGGTAGACATTAAGACTTTAGGGATCTTCAAAACTAGACTTGATGTTTCAGAGGAATTAAATTGGCTTGTGAACTTCATGGGCTGAATTGTCTGTTCTCGCTTAGATTGTTCTAATGTTCTAACATGATTTTTGACTTTGATTCTGATTAAGTGCTCTGGGCTTGAAAGTTCTTTTTGTTTTCTTTGCTGGTGTTCACACCCCTGCTTGTTAACTGTCAGTTCTGCTTGTCTCTTTTAGAATCTCTTTCACATCCTGGTAATCTATTTTGTCCTGAGCATCCTTGGCTGCTCAATTACATTTTCTACAAGTCTCACTTCACTAACAATGTCATCTATCAGCTATTCAGGCAGCCTATTTCTTAAAGCTAATATTATCTGTTTATCACCTCATCCAGAGTCTGCTTCAAAGGTTTTGAATTTACATTATAATACCTTATTGACCTGTTGACCTATATGATATTTAATAAAATTAATAATGGTAATGTTTTTTTTCTTTCTGGAACATTGAAAAGTAAATGTAATTTCCAAAAATAATTTGCTGCAGAATTGTTGGTGGAAGTATAGAGAGCAGAAACCTATTCTAGTGAAATGATGATGGCAATCTTTGATATTTCAGCAAAAACTGTTGTATTAGGAGTTGGCTGTAATTTATAAAGGGCGGCACGGTGGCGCAGTGGAGTGCTGCTGCCTCACTGTTAGAGACCTGGGTTGCTTCCTGGGTCCTCCTGCTTGTGTCTGTGGATTTCTCCCACAGTCCAAAGACATGCAGGTTAGGTGGATTGGAGATTCTAAATTGTGTGTGTGTGGCCTGCAGGTGGTTGGTGGCCTGTGGGGGTTGGCACCCTGCCTGGGATTGGTTCCTGCCTTGTTGGCTGGGATTGGCTCCTGTGACCCTGTGGTTAGGATATAGCGGGTTGGATGATGGATGTAATTTATAAACCAATGACAATTATTAGGGTTTCCATTGCAGCACTCTGCTTGAGGATTTGTTGTCCTTTACTACTTTTAAAGGTGGGTGCTCTGGTGGCCCTTCCTCTTATAATGCTCTGAGTTTCAAGTTGCTGAATAGTAGTGGTTATCTTATAAGCCTGAGCCCGCTAATCTTTATGTCTCTTGAGACTTACAGTTTTGAAAAGGTGCATTTAATCTCTGGGATGCTGATTTTTAATGTCCAAACAGTTGTTATGTTCAAGTATTACTGAAAATTATGTCCTATTGGCATATAAAGTTAAAAGGCTAGGTATAATGATAGTTAGGTAAGCAATGATGTTAGTTGTATAGAAGACTTTTACAAAACATAATAATGTAACTGGAATTGAAGTTAAACCAAGCAAGTCAAAGTAGATTTTTTCTGAAACTAATTATTAAAATTACTCAAGCAGTGATTATTTGTGGAATCTTTCCTTTCCTCTGTGCAAAGTGCTACCATGCTTTATTTCATGGCCACCACATGTGAGTCACATGATACATGTGTCAGGCATAGCAAAACATATAGCATCCTAGAAACCAAAGGTTCAAAGGCGCCATAAAGCAAACTCATTAAATGGAAGTACCCATAAAAAGTGTACAAAAATAGTGATGTAATGATGTAATGGCGAGGATGACAAAATCTATAAAATATACAATTAACATAAATAATAAAATTATCAGGTTTTTTTTAACCTTAAAAATGAAAAAAATCAGTTATCAGTTTTTTTTTAATCTCAAAAAAATGTAAAAAATTTTTTGTTTTTCAGGCTATCTGGTTGAATCAATTCATTAAAAATACTTGACATCTCTTCAAGACCATAAAACCTACAAACTCTTAAAAATAATAATCTTAAGAATGAAGAGACAAGAAGAGACCTCACGTAGGTGGTTAAAATTGTAGCAGAAATACACATGATACACTGTTTAAATAGTTAAGAAACTGGGAATTGTGCATTATAGAACTGCTAAAAGACAAAAAAGGCATAGAAGTCTGTTCAATAAATTTAAAGAAATATTTATTATAGCAGTTTTACATATCAGTTTTAAGACATCCAGATTTTAATTTGCAGTTTGAGTTTCAAATTGATCCCTCCAGCATCAAAGTTAGTGCCATTTTGTCTCAGCATTCTTCAGATACCAGAATAACATCTCTGCACATTTTTCCAGAAAACTATCTTCAGTCAATTGGAATTATCATGATGGTAATTGAGAAAGATTAGTGAAGCTTTTTAGGATTATAAACTACATATTTTTTGTGATATTTACTCTTTTGGCTCTTTTTTGGAAATATTTTGCAAGCACAGGTCTACTGACATGCTGTTTCAATTCTCTTGTTTTTATTTTCAAATGTTGACTGGTTTTGTGCATGCATCGTGACCTTGACCAAGATGTTCTCCACCCTATTGTTGCAGAAAAGGCATCTCTGCAATCTGCATGATATTATGTCTGTTCACATGCTCACCAGTAAAGCACAATCTCAATCTCTTAAACAAGCAAGTATTAGCCTTTTGTGCACATCATAATGTAATATACATATTAAACAAAGTTTGTTGTCAATTTGTCATTTCAATTTTTTGATTTCCAAATGGTACATGATAACTTAGCCCCATATATTTGTAAATCCAAAAAAAAGAAGTCTCATTCAAAATGCATTAATCTTAAGAAAAGCTGCTTTATTAGATAGATAGATAGATAGATAGATAGATAGATGGTGGATGCAGTGGATTTTCCATGATTGACAGGAGCCTGCTCAGTGCCCGCCCGCTCTGCCACGGATGTCAAACTGTCCAGCTTGTGTCTACAATGAGCCTGCCTTCCTCACCAGTTTGTCCAGGCGTGAGGCATCCTCTTCTTTATGCTGCCTCCCAGCACACCACCGCGTAGAACAGGGTGCTCGCCACAAACGTCTGATAGAACATCTGCAGCATCTTATTGCAGATGTTGAAGGACACCAGCCTTCTAAGAAAGTATAGTTTGCTCTGTCCTTTCTTACACAAAGCATCAGTATGGCAGTCCAGTCCAATTTGTCATCCAGCTGCACTCCCAGTTATTTATAGGTCTGCACCTCTGCACACAGTCAACTCTGATGATCCATGATGCGCCTTTAACGCTTTTCATACAGTAGGTCGATAATCCTATTTCCCCGGTGTTACAATCCACATACTGGGAGAAGGCAGGTAATGTTTTGACCAGCATCACATGGTTAAAGTCTCCAGCTATTAGCACAAGCGCCTCAGGGTGCTGTGTTTGTAACTTAGCAGTGGTTCTAAAGCATTACAAACATGCCTTGCTGCAAAAAGGATGATTTTCTCTTTCAGTAGTAATGATCTTTGATTTTTCTTGTTTTTTTTTCTCTTTGTTTTTATCAAATTACAGCAGCTCAAAGTTTGCCTTGCGTGGGTAGAGGGTGTTATGTCGGATAACAGTTTTTGGTGAACAGGTGGACGGTTAGGGCCAATAATAGAAGTTATATTTACAAGCTCAAAGAGTATATTTTACTAAAGATTAAATCTTATGCAGCTTTTATTGACTCAATATATTATGAAGAACAAGTATGAAGTATTTGAAAATAAAATCAATACACCGCAAATTAAATGCACTTTGGGATAAAGCTACCTGGTTACAGCTTTACTTTAATGGCAGATTGTATCTGAGTAAATAAATGGCTTGTAATTTGAACTGATAGCTACTACTTTCAAAAAACAGGGTGCATTTTGCAAGTACCGTCTGACACAGTTGAATGCAAATGTATCTCAAGACTTAATTGATTTCTAATATTTCTAAAGGGGGAAAGAAAATAAAATACACCACTTACAAAAAGAATTGTTAACTTAAACAGCTGGTTAGAGGCAAAAAATAATTTGTATGGGGTCAAACATCCATGGTAGTTCATTAGCTTAGGGTAAAAGTGGTCATTGTTGTCTTCAGCAATGTAAATCTACCATTATCATGATGGATTCCCAAGCTGTTAGACTGAGATCTATCTGATCTATCTTCTCTGCTTGATTTTACCATATTGTGTTAATACTTTTCACTCACATGCATTAAAATCGAATGTGTTTTCCGGGCTTAGTTTACTTTTTCAGTATGTTTCATTCCTATGGGAATATTTATATCTTCTTCTTCTTCTTCAGCTGCTCCTGTCAGGGGTTCCCTACAGCGGATCATCTTCCTGTTCTCTATACCTTGTTCTGTTACACCCATCACCTGAATGTCCTCTCTCACCACATCCATAAACCTCGCTTAGGCCTTCCTCTTTTCTCTTCCCTGGCAGCTCTATCCTTAGCATCCTTCTCCCAATATACCCAGCATCTCCTCTGCATATGTCCAAACCAATGCAATCTCACCTTTTGACTTTGTCTCCCAACTGCCCAATCTGAGCTGACCCCCTGTTGTGATGTAGGATTTTACATATAACTTGATAAATGTTTTGTATGTCTTTATTTATAATTTAGTGGTACCTTGGTGAGAGGCATTCTTGTTTATCCCCCATGTTTACAGACTTTTCTTTGTAATTTTACGACAGGATTTGGGGATGTGTCTTAAACCAGTTTGATGAGCATTTCTTTGCTAAAGTCTTTTCTCCCATCCCCACATAAAGTAGGTTAGGGGTAATATATGGTCTTGGGGGCAGGAGATAAGATGTTCTATTTCACCCATTGGTCTGAGGTATGGCTGTTTGGAATTGGCTAGTCTCAGAGGCCTTTAAGTACCATGATGTCCTATTGGTTCTAGGAATTGAGAGAACATCTATAAATGTACTTGCTCAACCACATTCCTCTCTCTCATGACTGACATATGATGAAAGATCTCTAAC
>NW_024380750.1:0-5582 GCF_016835505.1 Polypterus senegalus | reverse complement strand
GAAGTAATTAGCCCAAATTTCACCTTCTGCATAAAGAAGAGAATTGGATGTGTCGTAGTGTGAGGGTTTGCCAAGTATTAAGGGGGGTTTGAAAAAGAGAAAAAGTTAACATTTTAAAATAAAATAATGTGATTGTCAATGAAATTTTTCATAGGCTTATTTTAGTATTGAGAATGAATCTGATGATTGTAAAGTGTTTAATTTATGATTGAAAAATGTTAAAAAATACAATTTTAGGATGTAAGGATCTTTTGTAAACAACCAGTGGCATAGCGAGGGTAGTAGGCGGCCCGCCCGGTCGAAACTTTTAGGGGGGGCAAAGAATTACTGTATATTTTAGTTTTTTTAATTTGAAATACCTAAATAAGGGCTCAAATTTTCCTCTCCCCTGGCGGCTGGCCCACGCACGCACTGTAAACAACGTTTGCAGTTCTGCCTCAGGCTGTAAAATGTCTGCTTGAGCTTACTCTGGAGCATGCAATGTAAGCGGGGCGGGGGAGAAGAAACCCCTGGTCAAGTCATCCGACCTTTTTAGAGTCTGGCCCTAGGGACTCATTTATTGTCATAGCGGCGACCCTTACTGGAAATTGGAGGCGTTTAATTGGAATAGGGGGCGAGGGTAGAGAGGGATCGGGGATAAATACAGCTTCTCTGAGCCTGTTTCAGTGAAGACAGTTGCATCAATGAGGTTTTTGTGCAGTGATTTGACCCTAAAGCCGGGCCGTTAAAGTGTTGATGGTTGTAAGTTCATAGTAAAGCAGTGGAGTAAACGAAAGGCAGGAGTCACCAGCAGGCATGGGAGCAAGGCTTAAAAATAACAGGCTTGAAGGTGGGGGAAAGAAAAAGGGGAGCAGGAGCACGAACAGCTGAGGACAGTAAGGGGAAGGGGAGGAGGCACAGAGCACGGGATGTCATTAAGTATATAGGCAGGAGCCAACCACGAGGTGTGTGGTGGACGTGGCGTGTGGGAAAGGGGACCGGGGGCCCTTGTGTAAAATAAATCCTTTAAGAAATAAGGAATGAAACCGGCAAAGGAGAGGTCAGTTCCTAAACTTCCTTTTGGATAATGGGAGAACGCCAAAAAGAAGACGTTATTTTCAAAGTTCATTACGGGCCAAATACCTAAATGAAACATACAACGGAGGCAGTAAAGAATGAGGATGGGAAAATTGGAAGTAGAGAAAAGTAAGGAGGTTTCCTATAAATTTAGGGGCATCCGTTTCCCCGGTGTTGTAAGGAATGACATTTAACTTTAAGTACACTGAATGAATGAGCACAGAATTTCAGCTTCACATATATGGAAAGTGGGAGAATTAGTAAGTCAGTGAGGACTTTGCCTTTTTTATGTGGATAGCAAAATACCCGGTTTTGTGGGAGAAGTAGTGGGTTAGAGTTGAAAAAGAAAAGGAAACATTTTAAAAATAAATTGTGGTAAAAACCAGTGGTAAAAAGGGAAAACTCCAAAAGGACGGTTGGGTGCAATAGAAGGGCTGCCTGCTAACCTAAAGGATATTCAGAGCTGATGGCTTTACTTGTCTGTGTGGAGCGGCGCGCCATGGATGGACGCTAAGCCAGTCACCCGGTGAGCGGATTCATTCTTCAATAAAGGAACTGGCCGCCAGGAGGCTTTGCGTAAATTAAATAGCACATCAGGGTTTTTACTGATTCACTTGCAGACTTCAGGCCGGTGATTATAAACGCTTAAAGAAATTCGATAAGGACTGGGGAACGTGTGATTGTTGTGCCTGGGTGTCTAATTTATATGTGTATATTGTTGAATATAGGTTAAGTACACGGAATATATTTCTGCCATTTATAAATAAGATGTTCTTTCCATTTCTTTACCTTGCTTTCTTTCTTTCTTTTTTGTTCTTTCGTTTTCGCAGCGTCTCTATGAAGTTGACGTCCCTTTACTGTTTCCTCACAGTTTGGGGTGCTGTTTACGGAAGCCTTTTATGGGCAGGAGTCAATTCGTGGAGGTGGGATGGAGGACGAACTCCACTCACACATGGCTTACTGAGCTGCAAGCTAGGCGATATATGCGTAAGTAAGGGTTCGTTAGACCGCACATAAATTTTTAAATGAAACCGTTTTCTTTTTTAAGTAACCCGTAAGGAATTATCATATATATATATATATATATATATATATATATATATATATATATATATATATATATATATATATATATTATATATATATATATATAATATATATATATACAGCTTTTTATGTAGGTAGATATTTTGACCTTATTTTAAAGGGAGCTTGAAGCTGAAAAGTGTGGGCACCCTGACTTAGGGTTTTGTTTACCTGATAAGCACTAATTCCAAGAAGCTTGGCAGAGGGAATGCTGGGATTGTTGAAGTTGGGGTGTTGGATAGTAACTGTTGAACACTCACAATGTTAATGATATCAATAAATTTTCTTTTTCTTCCCAAAAAAACCTAGCTGAGTTAAAATCCATGTGGCATGACAGGGCTGACGATTTGATTGAAGAACTGTAGATTAGTACTGTAAATATAAATTTCATTTAGCAAAACATGCCATCCATAGCAGAGAACTGAACCTCATACAATTAAAAATTCAGGAGCACATTCACCAAGTTTCCTGGGGTGTGTTTTGCTTTTTTCCCAAGGGAGGCAACTACTACATCTCAAAAAAAAAAAATAAACACACAGTTGAGAAACAAGCTAATTTGATCCTTCAAAATATATCACTAAAATATATAGACTGAAACTAGAAAAAGAAGCGGCTTTCATCACCTAATTGTTCTGGTAGGGTAGGAAATGGCCTCCATCCAGGGTTGATTTCTGCCTTTTTTCCAGTGGTTCCAGAAAATTTCAGCCCTAGATCTTTTATTTAATAGAGAATTTTAAAAATTGATGTATGTACTCCTAAATATGAGAAATCCTTTTTAATGAATTTTTTAATTAGAAATATCTTCATTACCATTTCTCTGTTGGTTTCAATCTTTAGGACAATCAGATGCATTAGAAATGATGAGTCTGTGGCTAAAACACAATGAAAATGATTCAGAGTATAAACAATGGGTGTTTTTATTGTTTGAATGAATCAAAAGTTTTAGCCCATTATACTTGTTCAAACTTTAAACGTAGAATGGTATTCAATGACATTTATCTTAATGTTTGGGATTGTCCTCCGAATAAAGGAAAACCTGCATAATGCAGTTTTGCTTTATTTATTGTGAGATCTTATCATCTTAACATCCTAGTTGCAGTATTCCTTAAATATATGAGCCAAAGATCTGTATAGTTCAGTAATGATGTAAAATGATTTATGCCTCAAAATATGCTACTGGCATCAAAGTCTAATTATCAGCACACTTTAGAGAAAATTCACTGGCCCAGTTTTTCACCTTTGGGAAACGCCGGGCATTTCTCCTAGCAATCCTTATATTTTCTATGTCCATTTGTCCCGGTATAAATTTTGTAGTTTTCTTTTTTTGAGATTTAAATAAATGTTATCTTTCTGTTTTAATTTGGTCTTTTTGAAAATATTATTTTTCCTTAAGATTTCCAGAATTGTAATTTCCAGTTAAAGCTCTTCATTCATATTTCAAAATATATTCCATCACAGTTTGTTTAATTTCTGTGAGTAAAATGTTTAATTTTTAAATTTTTATTTCGTTATTACTTAGGCATTTATCCTTTCAATTTTTCATATCCCCTCTATTCTTTGAGTTTGTATATTCCAGGGTCACTAGGAACTGGCAGCATTGGATGTAAGGCAGGAGCAACCAGGGCTTACATTAGTCACACTACCAATATCATTCACACACATACATGCTCAAATCATATAGTGGCAGAAAAGAATGAGACTATTTTTTTTTACTAAAGTTTTTATTTTTTTCAAACATCAATGTTATCCCTTCAAAGTAAGTTCTTGGGCAGCTACACACCGGAGACGTTGTTCCCCTGCTGGAGCTGGAAAATCTTCAACTAGTATGGTTTTTGATGTCCGTTACACTCTTTTGGATGTTTCTAAAGTCCTGAAATGACACCTTTGAGGACATTTTCAGTTTAGGAAAAGTCAACAGGACTGAGGTCAGGGGAATAAGGGGCTGAACCACAGGAATGCCTTTGAGGTCAAAATTCTGTTATGGAGGGGCATGTGACATGGGCGTGCATGATGGAGCATCCATTTGTCTGCAATGTCTGGTGTCACTAATGCCCTTTTCTGACCCTTTTCAAGGACATCTTTATAAAAACTTGTGACAGTTTCCTGAGGAACATATTCTTTGTGGCCCATCCCTCTTTGTCAAAAAACAAATCAAGCATTGATTTGATCTTCGATTTGCCTTTCCCAGTTTTTTGGTCGAGAGAGTTTGCAGGGGCCACCCTGATTTGCTCTTGGTTCAGGATGGTTTTCCCAAAATCCATGATTCATCACCTGTCATCACACGACTAAAGAAATCTTGTCCTTAGCATTCTGCCGAAGATCAAGAATTTGTTTTTCGATTGTCCTTCCGCTCAGTTGTGAGGTTTTTCGCACCGCTTTGGACAGACCTTCACAATGTCAAATTTTCCCAGTCAAATTGTTTAATGGTAAATCTGTTCAAATTTAATTTTTCACCACATTCCTTAATGTTAAACACGGTCTGATCTCACGAAGAGTGTTCACACGTTTTGATGTTTTCATTGGTTTTCGGTTGAAGGCCTCCTGAACGGTGTTTTATCTTCAGCATGTTTTCTGCCTTCCAAAATGATTTGTGCCAGCAAAACTTGAGCTCGAGATAAAGAATTTCCCCCTATAGGCCTGTTTTTTAAATTTCAAACGTCACACTTGCGATTCTCCAAGCTTAATAAAATTTAATGGCACAACGTTGTTCCAAATTCCTTTTTCCATTTTGGGCGCAAACAAAAACACAACTCGCCAATAGCAGTCCAAAAATCACGAGTTAACGGAAGGGTTGAAACTCGCAAATGAGCTATGGGAGGGGGCTGATACAGGTCTTCAAGGACAAAACAGCAGCGTGAGATCGCTTGAGGTTGCCAGTCTCATTACTTTTCTGCCACAACCAATCCATGTCCCCATCTGCCTGACATGATGTGGGAAGAAATTGGGGTACCCACAACAAAATCTGCACAAAATCTTACTGATACTTTATGAAGAAATGTGTTTATCTTTGACGTTTATATGCCTCATTTAGCTACAATGTAAAGAGTATAAAGACAAACCATTCCTTAAAAAAAAGACATAAGTGTAGGGGAATAAATATGCACTCATATGACATATAATAAAACCAAAAAAGTCAATGTTGGCTGACAGGACAGGGGGGAGGTAATAAGTGCTGCAGCAAATTATGAAAGGGTTCAAGATGTCACAGGTTCACATACAATGAGCCAATTTAAAAAAACTAAAATTTCTATCCTACATGTTTTTAGGATTCAAGACTAGATGAAAACCACCACAAAGAAGGAAATGCAAACTCCCAAAAAAACAAAACATAGCTGTGATTCAAATAACTATCCAGGATTTGACTATTATGATGCAGTGCCACAAACTGGTAAAAGAGTTAAACAGGCTTTAAAAAAAACCTGACAAGCACCCCAGAATAC
>NW_024380749.1:0-21783 GCF_016835505.1 Polypterus senegalus | reverse complement strand
CAAATAAAAATGTGTTTAATATGTGACTCAGTATATGGCAAATGACAAAAGTGCAAATACGCCAGCATATGTGTTTTTCTTCCCCAGATCCAATTAACTGACAACCTGAATTGCATTTTGAAATAAATTTAGAAAAATGTGGGTATTCTGTCCATCCCCATACGCCTCAATCAATAAGGGGTTAAGAAAAAATGAAATTTTTGAACTCTTTTTATTGGAAAATACTGTGCAAAGATTCTTGTCCTGAGTCATCGGTCCAAGATACAAGGAAAGCAGTTCAATAATTGAGCTGTTTTTAAAGACTTTTCACTGATCTGAACATAAAATGCTATTCTTTTAACAATAACTGCCTTTTCTGAGCCCTTCAAATGAATAGTAATACTGGTGTTAGGTACCAAATAAAGACAAGGTCATGAATTTCACTCTTCAATCTTCTTTTGCTCCTGTTATTGACAGGGGAATATCTTTTTCCATATCTTTCTGTCCTCTGCATCTTGTTTTGTTACACCAGTACCCACATGTCCTGGACTTCTTCAATGAGAGTTTGAATTACTGATGCACATAAAGGTAGCCTGAAGCTTCAAATAAAACAGAGACACATTTTTCAAACAAAGCACTTCATCCACATTTTCAAAGACCTTATCGGGATCTGATGCTTAATCTTTCTAAGTCAGAGATGTGGACAGCTGACTGACTGGTTGCAATATGTTTTTCATGTACAGCTTGATGTGCTGGTCAACTGAATTGTTATTTGCATTCTTGAAATAAAACATACAAATGTGATTTACATCAAACGCTTTTGCAATCCTGATGGGACATTTTTTCCGCCATTCGTATGTGGTGTTTTAAATGATTAATGAACAACTTTAAATTTGTAAATTTATTCTGACAAAGTTTGTATTCTGACAAATGATTCCAGCATATATGAAACCTAAAAGCTAAAATTTATGAATGGACCGAGCCATTAGTTACACAACAGGTCAAACTGGCATTACCCAACTTTTATAACTTTCCTTTGTTCTCATTTTCACCCACCTGGGTTTAATTTTTAAAAAAGTGGTAGGAGAAGTGTGGCTAGCTAGTTCCAGAAACTAAGAGCTCTGCCTCCTTATACTATGTGAATTATTATTTATTAGTTAACTAACTTTAGTAAAGGGCATGATAGGCTTTGTTAAACATAACTCACAAGTAGTTAGCGGTTGAATACAACTTCTCAAAGGATAAACGATTCAAGGCACTGCTTGATTGGTGAGTCTTTGTACCAAATTCAGCCTACTTTACATTTAAATGTTAGATTAAAACATTAGAAGATTAGAAAAATGAATGTTACATTAAAAACATTAGAAGATTAGAAAAATGTGATGAGATCAGACCATTCAGCTCCACAAGCTCATCCATCCTGTTCTCTTAGATCATCCAAAAAAACATCAGGTTCCTAAAGTCCTACTTTCCATCATG
The DNA here is from genome assembly GCF_016835505.1 of Polypterus senegalus. Classification (NCBI taxonomy): domain Eukaryota; kingdom Metazoa; phylum Chordata; class Cladistia; order Polypteriformes; family Polypteridae; genus Polypterus; species Polypterus senegalus. Next base: position 20,325 of record NW_024380749.1, on the reverse strand, counting down.
CTACTTGGTAATGTATGAAATCTGCCCAAAACAAGTTTCCAACCATGTCCCTAGCAGAGTTTATTTTAAATGACCAACTGGTGTCCAATCTGTTAATTCCATTTATTCTTAAACACTTTGATCATGTCATTTCTTATCTCTGTTTGTTTAAAAATGAAAATGTATTCATTTTTCAATCTTTTCCATAGCTTCCGTGAGAGGATAAAGTGGACATTTTCGAGATTAAAGCCAAATTTTCACTTAATCAGAAAATGCACTTTTTCACTGTGTACTTAATTTTTTCTCTGTGGCTCAAATACGTCCATACATTCTGATACTATTGTAAAGATGCAAAAAAGACAGCACAGAAGATGTTATGGAGACTTTTAAAATATATTGTGTAATTACGTTGGGGAATATGCAAGCTCAATATAAAGCCCCACAATGTATTTTGTGTCAGCACTTTGCTCCACTACATCGAACCAGTCATCAGACCTCAGCACGCACATCGATCCTAGAAGATCCTAAAGCAGCTGGAGTCACAAGAAATTCAGGCTGGAATTATGGTTTGATTGTGGAAAAGTTGACGATAATCCAGAAGAAGAACATGACTGCATTAGAATAAATGTAGACTGTTGTACACAAATAAATATAAGACATCTCCTGAAATAAGCCCTAGCGATATTTTGGAGTAAAACTTAATATAAGACCTGGACTTATTTTCAGGGAACACGGTAATACCTGTTAGTCACACAATCAGCATAATTGCTCTTCTCGGGACTTTCTCTAGTTCTCTATGTTTTTTTCGTAATATGGAAACCAAAACTGTAAAACTGTACACAGTACTCCAGGCAAGGACTCACAAATGAATTACATATAAGTTACGCATGACTTTCCTATTCTTGTATTCCACCAAATTTGATATATATACGCCTAACCTAGCATTCTATTAGCTTTCCTAATCATTTCTATATATTGTCTAGATGTAGATAGTGATGAGTCCACTATAGCTATGTTCACATTACCAGGCTGAAGTGACTTAAATCAGATTTTTGCCATATTGGACACAGATCGTGTAAACATAGTAAACTGATCTTTTCAAATCAGATTTGAGACACTTTCATATATGGACCTAGATTGGGTCCGACGACCTGGCACACGAATGAGAATGATCAATTGGGAATGTGTGTGTTTTCTACAGCTGTGACAACAGTCATGGTCCAACCACTGCAGGCTCATTTCTCGTACTCCACACACCCTTTGGTGCAGCAGTGCCAGCAAAAGCTGTGAAAATATCAAAATATTTGACTATTTTGCCTTCTCAACCTTCTCATGTACAGATGACAAACTGTTTTCTGTCCTCCAAAGTGAAATGCATGAATACACTAACTACTAGATGTCCATTTTGTTGGTTTTAATACCGCTGATTCATCTCTCAAATATGATGTTTTGTAGTTGTCGACCAAAATTACCATCCACAAATGATTCAAATTCCAATGTGTACCGCTTCAGAGGACAGATACATTCAGATTACTGTTAGATACTTATGAATGTGAACCATCCAGACAGGCAAAGACAATCTGAGCAAAAGATTGGAATTGAGCAATGAAGTTTGTAATATGATTGTAGTCCTATGACCCTTAGAAGACTCTGAAGAAACTTTAGAGAAACTATTATAATGCCAGTGGCAATTCACTGAAATCCAGTTAAATTCTTCTTTTCAAATGTAATAGCTTGTGTTAGACATCTTCTGTTATGTTTAATGCAAAATGTAAATCATCAGTAGTTCAGTTTGAGACATGTAAAGGAGTCAAAGTAACAAGATAGAAGGTGGTTTTGTTAGATTTAAACAATCAGGACCAGTCATCAGTCTTTCTGAGAAATCATTTTTCCTACCTGCAATTATTGTTTTATCCTTTAACATTTGACCAGTGACATTGTGGTGGCCCAGTTAAGGTGGCACATGCATTAAAATCGTGTGAAATTTGTAACAATACAGAAGAAATACTTTGCAGAAATAAATTTTTTGAGTATTGTTTTTGTTCAGGAACACTTGCATTTGACCATAGATTTACTTCTGGCATAATATTCAGTGCAATCTCTTTAATTTGATGATCAATCTCTTCTTTTACTGTATTGTGATTATGACTACATTTGACTACAATGGTAAGACACTGGCATTCAGTGGTAATGGGATGATCATGATGAAAAGCACATCGTATTCACTAAGAAGTATGTTGGCTTTTTTTAATAATATGACAAATAGTATGCTGAATATTTACACTGACCTCTGAGGAGTGACAAAAATATCAGCAGGGATTTAGGTGGTATACCACCAAACAGCTGGGGTTTGTTCTTTAAGACCACAAAGTGTATGTTTAACTTCAATTGGCATTATTACTGCATCAAACCAGGCAGTTTCAAGACTGATAAGTGACAAGAATCAATCCAGCCACTAGATGAAGTAGCAGAGTCTTTAGTGAATAATCTAGAGAAAAAATCAAGGAAATACTGTATCAGTGATATAATAGATATCATTTCTATGTGCTTATTTTCTTTGTGAGTTTCATTGTGAATGATTCATTTTTGTGAAATTGCAGTGTTAATAACCTATTTACTTTATTTCTAGAAAACAGTCAAATTTGCTTTGTTGCTGCATTAATTTCTCATATTATCTAACTGCTGTAGATTTGTTTTTCCCTGTAATTCAAACTTATGTTATCTACCTCTCAAACAGAATGTAAAGCAAGCTATCATTTAATCAAGTTAACAATACATATACAGTAGTTACTGTATCTCAGGTTACTTTACAAGCTTAAGACTGAAAAGGTGGGATGTCAATATTTTCTTATAGAGGAAATTAAATTCTACCATTTCTTTCCAGATTGATGAACTATTGCATCATAACATCACAAATTTCAAGCTTGTGTGAGCCAGAAATTAAAAAAAAAATATTTTTAAGCTGTAGCAAATATTTAGTAGTTATCCTTTTATCTATTGTGCTGGTATGAGGGGTCAGTTTTGACATCTGTTGCTGCTTTTGTATTATTATTGCTAGTAACGGCATTACACTCATCAAGACCCTACTTTGACACTTTGTCTTGTTTCTTCAGCTACATTTTGCCTTAACCTATTTTTTCTTGTTTTTGCTTAGCTGTTTTCTAAACTCTAGAAATTGTTTAACAACCTCTGTGGTGGGCTGGAGCCCTGCAAGGGGTTTGTTCCTGCCTTGTGCCCTGTGTTGGCTGGGATTGGCTCCAGCAGAACCCCGTGACCCTGTGTTAGAATATAGCAGATTGGAGAATGACTCAACTGACTGACTGTTTAGCAACCTACATTTTTCCGATCTTTTTTGTACTGACCTTTGGGTATCCACTCTAAGCAATTGTTTGTGGTATGCAAAGCAAGTTCAAACTGAAGAAATTGTGTCATACATGGTAGTGAAATGCAAGATTTTTGGTAAAGATCTGCATGATCTGGCGTTGTGATTATCACTAATGCAGCTATTGAATCATGGAGTTTATTATCTTGTGTACATGGCACAGTGAAATTATTATTTGGAAGACCACTGAGAGTGGCACACACCTCAGACCCCAGGCATATGGAGTTGTATCTGAGAAGTGGTGGAGGAAGTTTAAAAGTGAAAAAAACAGAGAGTCTTTATTTACAATGTAAATGAACAAAAACATAAAGAAATGTTTTGTTTAATAAAAATCATACACTGTCCAGCTGGCTCAAACAAAGAAAAACACAAAGAAAAACTATTTACAAAAAAGAATCAAGCACTTTGCTCACCAAACAAGTCTCACCAAAATTGCTCTGGGACTAAATGAAATGATGACACTTTTCTTCTGCACTCACTCAAAAGGTTCCGCACTTCTCCCAATGGTAGACAAAATGACTCCTTTGAGTTTGCCATGCCTTTTGTACTGTCACAGGACTGTCAAGCACGTTCCTTCATCTCCAATGAGGAGCACATAAGCAACTTGTTAGATCACGTATCCTGCTAGCCAGGACTCAGCACAGAAATGCACTTAGCACTCAAATTATGAGATACGAGCACCCTGTGCTCGTTTCTCCCTCTCTCTGTCTCCCAATCTTTCATCCTCCCTTTGTAAGCCTAATTTTATGAGTTAAGTTTACCTTTAATTTTCTCATGGTTCCTCACCATCTGTGTCAATATACTGATCCTTTAACTCCTCACACAGATTCAGACTTGCATGGACTCCATTATTTTCTTATTCCACATTCAGTATGGGCTGTGAAGTACTGCCCCACGTGTCGCAGGCATGAACATCATGCAGCTGCACAGCCGCTTCACTACCAGAGTCCCAAATCGCAATCCCTTTTCCAGCTAAGGTAAGTGCCTTGAAAACTATTTATAAAAGAACAAAACGCTCATGATGTGGGATAATTTACAAAGTAGATGATGCACTAGCGAGTCTCCAACTCTGTGCTGGAGCTGTGTGGGATTAGGCTTTCATTCTAACCCTTTTCTAAAATAGTGACCCATTTTTGCTTCTAATTGACTCTTTTTCCTTTCATTTTAATTGACTTGTTTTTTTTCAAGATTCAGTCCTCTGAATTGCATCATTTTTCCTTAAATGGCACACAAAACATAAAAGAGACGTAGTTAATGAGCCAACAAATGACCAGCTAATTCAGGGCCTCAAACCCCAACCATCTTCATCCCAACCATTTCCTTAATTAGAAGCCACACTTCTGTTGTTAATTAAACCTTTTATTTAATTCCATGGCTCATTGGTGCTGTCCTCTGCTGCAGTAGATATTTCCAAATATGTTGATTTTCTTTTTCTAAAAAGAGCTGTCAAAATGTTTTAGAGGACCTGAGCAGATCAACATCACTAAGACCTTCACCTTTCTTTATTTTCTGATGTTGTAGGATGGACTTGGTCATCTCATTTGTATCTTTTTATTGTTTGGCTTTTAATGAAGGAAAAAAAGAAACAAGAGGTCAGAGTCTTAAATGGCAAGGCACAAATGAAGTCAAAAAATGTTAATTAAAAGCACATAGGGGCACTATTTAAGAAAAGGGTCAGAATGAAACCTGTAGCACAGTAGTGCTAATGGTGCTGGGTGAGGGATTATTTAGGTTTCCTATGTACAGTATATCATTCAGCATGTGTATGGATTCTACCCAAATTATTGTCAAACCAGTCTTGGTAGTTTCTGCTCTTATAGCCAATGGCTGGAGATGCTGCTTCAACAGTGCTAAGCTGATAAGAGTCCATTGTGTTTTCTGAACTTAAGATGAGTTCCTGTCCCTTAGTTTTCAGTTAGGATGATGGACTCATTTCTTGCATCACTGTTTCCCACCTTCAGGTTGTGCTTAGTGCAGAGAGTGAACAGTCTCATGCCATTTGTATTGGCATGTCCAAAACCATGCCTGCCAAGCACTCCATTCCATATTATATTCTCCAAGCAAAAGAATCTTATTACACTAATGAATTCTGTGATGAACTCAAATCATGATGACGGTAAATGGGTAAAACACATTCAATCTGGCTTTTATGTAAGTAACATATAAATGTTAATGTATTGGGCTCATGCACCATCCTTGTATGTTAGTGCCAGATTGAATGTTAACTCATGAATGGAGTTTACCTCTGTTATAGCTGCGTGAAAACAGCAGTGGCAAATGCAACTGGGGGTAGGAGTTGGGATCGTGAACGCGCTGAGAGAATAAAACTGAATAAAAAAAAACAAAGCTAACTTTTATGAGTATCATAAATTACACCGGCTGTTACAGACTGGAATCAAATGTATGGTTTTATTCTAAAATAGTAGGAATACGAGCAGCTCACTTCTCAAAACAGACTCCTCAGGATCAAACCCGTGAAGCTTTGATTACCAGTCAGCAGCTGATATTGTTGCGCCAATCGGTGTTGTAGCAACTGTGTGTCAATGTTGCACCCTAATGCGAGTTGTGTTTCTACAGTTATATTTCTGAATGGATGCATTTGTTCTGTTATATTTGTACCTTTGTGAAAGTGTTTTTGATACTTGGAATTCAGGCTTCACATTATACACTTCATGAAACATGAAAACGTTTCTGTTTTAACAATGTATTTACTGTGCAGAGATCGCCGTAGACACGGAACACACATGAAATGCAAGTGTTCCAAATAACGATATAGTATTCATAAAAGGTGTCATTTTGCTTGACTTCTCACTCTATACAACTCTAAGCAACAGATACGCAGGTAAACAGACTTGAGCTGAGAAAACGTCAGGGGTGGGGATGTGACTGCAGGCTGCTTGCTGTTTATCAACACATTTAAAGGACAAAAAGACGCTGACGGAGAGGTCGAAACATTTTATGGTGGGACGGATCTACGAGTTTTTTCGTAGGCTCTGGTAATTCTAGTGTTAATGCAGTCATGGAATCCCATGTTATGAAGACCAGTGTTGCATTACTTGTGCTGATGTTTTCATTTTCTTGCTTACTAAAGCAAAAGGTTTGAAATGCAGCAATAAAATGTAGATATTCTCTTCAAGAGCAGTCTTTATACATTACTGTAAGATCTTACCCATTGATGAATGTAGGAATGTACATAGAGTTAAATTTGACTTAAGCTTTTTACTCACATTTTGTTATTAGAATATTTTTAAAATTAGGTGGATGTGCTTTGGTAAAGGTCGTGGGGTTTAAAGCTAGAATACCCATTTCTGAAAATTAATTTTTAATTTATTAGAAACTCAAACTATTGTCAGCTGGTTCCATATTTTCAATGTTTATAAGTTCTTTTGTGTTTGTGCTTTTTGTTGCCATCTCTTTTTGCTTCATCACCTGGGATTTGAGCTTTTATCTTTATCCATTGCCTGTCATGACGACATTAAAGTGTGCCGAATCTGGAAAAATTACAGGAAATGCTACCACATTAAAGAACCTCACTTAATTCTACAGTACAGCCAAGAATTTCCTTTTAACCCTCTTGAAACCAAGCAGATCTTGGAACTACAAAATGCTTTTTCCTTTCCATAATTTGGCATTGTACATTCACAAGATTATTTGACTGACGTAAAAGATTTTTTTCAGCTGTTTTCCATACAGAAAAGATGCAAAGTAAAATTACTCATAGCTGTAACTAACTGTCCTGTCAGGAAGAGCATTATGTACCTTACAGACAACAGAGAAAATGTTAAGTAGATTATTTACATAATATAGGTTATGAGTATGACAAAGTAAACTGATCTGTACAAAATACAGCATTCTGTTTTCTCCCATCTCCTCCAGGAATTCAAAAGCAAAACATTGTGCGCCCTCAGCAAATGATATTATTCATAAGATGGGACTAACTGCTATGTATTAAATTGTTACTCTGCAGTATTCATGCTCAAGGTGGCATGGTGGTGAAGTGGGTAGTGCTTTGAATTTAAATCTCATTTTCTGTGTGTCTGGGTTTTCCTTCAGATAGTCTGGTTTTCCTCACACATTCTCAAAAACATGCAAGTTTGGGTTCTTTAATAACTGGCACAGTGTGTGTTTGTGTAGTAGGCTGTTCTATTTCCTGATTTGTGACAAGTGGTGCCATTAGAAGATTTGCCCCTACAACCATGAATTGAATTAAGTGGTTTTGAAAATTTGTCTTAATATTCACTATTTATTATTTTACTACTTATTATCTTATGAACTAAAGATTTTTCCTTTTCTCTCATATCCCATTTCACGGATGGGTTCCATTAACTTTTTTCTGCTGAGTTTAATATCTTTTATGCTGATTACATGTACTTTGCCACAATGCTCACAGTGAAATAGACTAAAAAGCCTACAGGATGCTTGAAAATAAATTAAAGGTTACTATGCATAGGGATAAACAACTATATTAGTCTTTTTTTCATCTTGTGTTTTCCACTTTTTAAATATTAACTTTAAATTTCAAATTGCTGCATTGATACTACAAGTAACCTAGATAACTTTTGTCTGGAAATCACTTTGGCCACTGGTAGAGACTCCCAGGCAAGCTAAGGCCAAGTGAAATATGCATGTAGAGTAGACTGACAGCAGTTTTCGAATGTACCTCAAGGAATAATTATTTTAGTTTCCTACTGAGTTACACAGAACATGCTGTGAAAAAAATATTTGAAAGCTTATATTCACAACAGGTAACTAACTGCAGTGCATCCAAGCTCAACTTTTGTAAAATCTGTCAGAGAGAGACTTTCATGGTTAATTAACACAACAACTTCATGGTGCATTTGTAAGTGCCTTAACCTCTAACAGAGGTCAAGAACTCCAGGTTTGACAACCCTCAGTAGTAACTGGTTTCATTTTGATGCCATATTTCAATTAAAATGGATTCATCTAATTAAGCATTTTAAGTTGATATGTTTAGACATAAGTAAATTATTATCAGTATATGAAATGCACCCAACAAATCCATATATTTTATTTGCCTGCATTGTAATTTGATTTTATTTTACTTTTAATTTGTTTTTGAAAATCTTTTCATGGATTAAGTTCCTTTTGCACTGCTAATATAGCCTATTCTAACAAAAAATGTCAATTGCTGGCCATTCCATTATATCAGTCAATCTACAGGAACTACAAAAAATGTTAATGCTGTAAAGAAATCAGACTAAAATGTCATGAAACAATTCCTAGTTACTAGTCACCTCTAATTATTTTATTATTCTTTATTGGACTGTCTTATTATCATATGATCTTTGCTCTTAGTATCCTGTAGCATATTATGTGCAGACAGTTTGCCCTTTTCTTATCAAAAGCTGCCAATTCTCCAAAGGTTTCTCTCCTTTCCCACCCAAAACTGCAAAACCTGAAAATTGTTCTTAGCTATGTTTTATTGTTCAAGTAAACATTACTCAACCTAACTGTGCTTATTTTTCATGTGGCTTTAGATCCACTAAAGCACAAGTCCTTGAGCAATCACCTTGTGATGGTAATGTCTGGATGTGATAAGTGAAGATCTTGTAGATCTGACTTTAGGCAGTATTTAGCTCGGATTGATTCAGCTGGTTCATCCAAGTCATCTAACATTGTTTACCTTGAAAGGTAAAATGTAAAGCAATAGTATCTAACAGATAAAGCAGCTTACATAAGCTGTTTATTCCATTGAGAAAGAAATTACATGACAAATGTAAGAAATCTCTTTCTGGGTCACCATATTAAGTAATTTTGGGACAGTCACATTGTAAATAATAACATTAAATTAAATTAAAAGGAGTAACAGGCCTTTTTGCAATATCCCCTTATCAGTCAGATACAAAAGTGCGGAAGCTCTGAACCGCACAGTGAAAAAATTATGGATAACCCTTATCTCAGACGTAGGAAAATATCTCATACGATGGAAACATCTCGTACGCAGATGTTTTCAGGAAGATGAGATACTTTCACGAATGACGAGTTTTCAGCATACGAGATACTTTCGGAATGATTTGAGATGTTTTCACGTACGTATGAGATACTTTCACGTATGTACTGAGATAAACTTAGATTAAAATATTACAAAAGTGGCTGGCTTCCTAATTACGACCTTACCAAGGCCATGGCGCTCAGTTTGATCGCTTCCAGCACTTGTAGCGGTAAAATAAAAACAGATGGATGGGCTTTTATTTATTAAAGGAGTCTGGGATGGTTAGAGTTGGTTTAACAGCAGCTTGCAGTACCTACGCCAGGTGCCCAGAACGTCCGGTCCTAAATGCCCATGTTATACCCATTACACTGTGGTTAAAATTAGGCTTATGGGAGGGTAACGGTTTAGTTACGCGTGCTTTATGTTTACAGGTATTCGCCTGTACACTCGTACTGGAGCAACTGAAAAGATCGTGTTTTTTCTTCCTGGAAACAATTTTGTGCTGCATAACTTACTATCTCGTACTCACCACTTACTATAGCTTCCTGCGCACCAGGCACTTTAAGATCGCATTCCAATACTCGTGTAACCATTCTTCAGATGAGCACCAAATGCCATTGCGTGCTACATACATCATTTTCGAAACAGGACATATCACTGAACAGTCTGATGCTTTCCTGATACAGTTAACAGTCCACAGAGATTAATATTGGCAAGTTTAACAGGGATCTATCTTGTCAAATACGTGACAATAAAATCCCTGCAAACGATTTAGATCCTGCTGTACTTTAAAGATCGCAGTTGTTTTGCACTATCAACGGTGACCCAGTGTGCCAGGTTTGACAGTGAATTTCACTAGATATTCAAGTTTGGCTTTTTAGCAAGGGTACATTTCTTGTCTGAAACGGCAGGAGTTACAGTGGTCTGATTTTGGATTTAACTCTTTAGATGCCGTTAAATCACACAGTTCATTAGTTCAGATATGCATCGAGTGTGCCAGGTTTACAGAGAATTAGTTAGTGAACCCACATTGAACTGGTAAACGTCACCCCACTAATACGTGAAATATGAATTCCTTTCGAACTTGTGCAAATAATGAAGGCGGGCTAGAAAGTAAATGGCTAACTAATGTAATTTCCTTTACTATAAATTAGTGCATTGGTTATGTGCTGGGTTTGTAGCGTGCTCATAGTGTTTAAATGTCAGTGCTGTGTGTGTCTCGTTTCATTGTCCCATTGACTGCGTTGTGTGTATCAGTTAATGTTGTCCCGTAAGGAGGACGGATGATGGGAGGAGTTCACAATCACTTACCTGGAAAACACCTGTATATCAATTAATCAATTACTGCATCACGGATTATTTAAGGAGAGAGGAGGAGACGAAAAGGAGAGACCAGCAGGAGAGAGAAGGAGAACAATCAACAACGATTCACGATTTCAACCTGCCTGCCGCTTCATTCCATTGCGCTATCATCCAGTTTGTATTTCATTCATCCGACTGCCTTTCAACCTGCTTACCGCTGAAGACCCGGGTCAAATCATCACGCAGACCGAGGAAACACGGTGAGGTTATTCCAAAGCCGAAATACTAACATTACTATCGCCATTAATCAGTACCGTATTCAGGACATTTATTTCACGCATCGGACTCAAGTTCATGATCATTCCGTTTGCCAGCCATTTGTCGCTTGTGTGGTGTGTGTTATATGTAACGGCAGGAGGGATTTGTATATATATATATATTGTCGGTTTTGCTGTGGGATTGTTGGGGGTGTAGTAATATTTGAGTGTACATTTGTCTTGTGGTGTGTCTTGTCCCATTTATACATTTATTCTTGTTAATTTTACATCCTGCTTATTGTCTTTGCTTTCAAACCGCCATTGTGGGAAAGTTAATCGTGTAGGAGCACGCTTGACAGGAAAAGGTTTCAGTCAATTATCCAGGCCAGGTCTTGGAGGTTGTAGCTGCCGCTGGGAATAAGGGGTTGGCGCTATAAGTGGTGCCCTCTCTGAGGAATCTTTATTTAATTGATCACTGTCTGCCTTTAAACTTCTCAATTAACATGTCTTTAGGGCGTGCGAGCAGGACGACACCATTGCTCGCCGGTGTGATGATGGAGTAGCGCGCACGCCACGTCAGAGCGTGTCACGGTGCGAGAGGTGGTGGATTCTTGCAGTCCTGTACCTCAAGATCACCGCGGACCTGAAGAGGAAGGCCTGGAGGACGCTGCCTCTGTGGGAGATCTGGCGCAACAAATGACCCGCTGGAGGAGAAGATCCGCAGGTTGCCAAAGTACGCTGGAGCGCGAAGCAGCCTTAGGGCTCGATCAGCAGCTCCCAGGAGGAAATGAAAGAATACATCAACGAGCAAGTTCAACTCCTGGGGCGGAAATCGTGTTGTGCCTCCAGAGGCGGATCGACGCTGGCAAGATTCTCTCAGGGGAAGTCCAAAGGTGTTCCAGAAGATAAGACCGCCGCCTCCAATCAACGCCGACGATCTCTGGGAGGGGAGCGATGCCTCAATCGGCCATTTGTTCCTGGTGCGCCTGTCTTTTCCCAGTAGGGCTCTATAATGTCGATGATGTCCTGAACTTTGTGGAGGCGGGAGCTGTACGGCGTAACCCTCTAACCCCGGAAGAGCTAATTGGGTGATAGGACATCCCTCCGGACCGTGCGGAGCTGGTGGCTGACGGCTAAGAAGACTATTTTCACTGGATCCTTTCACGATCTTTCCTCGCGCTTCTCCCGAAGACTACGACCAACTGGAGGACAAGCTGCGGTCCATGGTGCAACTACCTTCACAAACCATCCGGGACTTCGCTATGAATACCGCTTGTGTTTGAAGGGCGGCCGCTAGCGTGAAGAAGAGGTGGTCCCGTGTCCAATGCCTGTAACCCGGTTAACTGGGGAGTCTAGGGGTGGTGGATCGTGAGGACTTGGGAGGTAGGCTCTGAGGGAACGGGACTGGGAAATCAAGACGTACTGGCACAAAGTTCAGGCCAGTACACGAGAACCCAGCCCCTAAACCACAACGAGCCAAACTTGCCGGGTCGGAGATCTCGCATTATGCAAGCGAGCACGCCCCTTCTGATCGTCCCTAGCAGTGAGGCTGCGGGTGGAGATGGATGCGGGTGGTGGATACCGAGCCACCATACTTTAACGCTTCAAGCATGTGGGAAAGATTAGCCGACGACAGACAAATTAACATCTGCCTCGTCCGGGTCCTGGATTTGTATTGGCGGATGGGAGGAACACAGAGGCCCTCGGGCAGAGTCCCCTTGAGGTACAGTGTACCGCCACCACCTGGGATAGGATACGATGTCCTGGAGGACCAGCACCTGTCAGTTCACATACTCCTTGGGCTGGATTTCTAGCCACCATGAGGATGACGATCCCATCCAGTCCCAGGGGTATAGATGACGGGGAAGGGATATGCTAATCTACTTACAAATCCAAAGAAGATCTGGCCGGAATTTATCAGGTTTTACGCAGCAGAGAGGAGCTGGGCAGCACCCTCGGGCGCAGCCCCAGTGGAGGGACAACCTGAAGAGGTGAGGCCGTGCTGAAGAAGTGGCCGAGGTGTGGACGGAGAGTTAGAGTTGCCCGTGGGTGACCCACATGGTCCACACCTTGGACAAGTCCCTATAAGGCACCGAAGCACGGGTTTTCCACTGAAGAGGGGCGTATTAAAGAACACCTCGATCGGATGCTCACGAGGGAATAATAGAACCATCTTCCTCCTCCTGCGCCCCTGTGGTCCTCGTGAAGAAGTCGGATAATTCCTATCGCTTTCTGTGTGGACTACAGGGGTTAACGAGAAGACGAGCCTGGACGATATCCCATGCCCTGGTTCATGAAATCTGAGTCACTGCATGGAGCTGCAGTGTTTAGTACATTAGATCTCCGTGAGTGGCTATTGGCAGGTGCCGATGGACGAGGGAGTAAAAGAAGACGGCAGTCACCCTGAAGGCCTGTTCCAGTTCAATGTCATGCCTTTGGGCTTAAAATGCTGGGGCCACTTTCCACGCTCATGGAGCAGGTTCTGAGGGGTTGATAGGCAAGATCTGCTTCGTGTACATCGATGACGCCATTGTTTACCCTTCTATAAATCAACATCTCCGGATTTAGACACCATCTTCCAGCGATTTCATCAAGCGACCTTACGCTGAACACGTAAGAAGTGTACCTTCATTCAACCCCTACATTCGCCCTCGGCACATTTTTCATCGGAGGGGCCTGAGACCCCGAGAAGACCTTGGCATCCGGAGAATTCCCTACGCCACAGATTTGAAGTCGCGAACGCTTTCTTGGGTTAGTGAGTGGTACCATAAGTTTATTCCCCGGATGGCGGATATAGCGCTCCCTTGAACCAGCTTAGGAAAAAGATGTCCCGTGGGAGTGACCACAGAATGCCAGGACGCTGGGTCGAGCGACTAAAGAGCCACCTACAAGAGCCACCCGCTCTGGCCCAACCGATCCACAGCTCACCTTCCAGGTACAGACAGATGCCAGCAACCTGCCGGCGCCAGCTCACTCAAAGAATTAACCAGGCTGAACATGTCATCGCCAGACGCCACGAGTTTTGCGCTGCGCTGAGTTGAACTACTCACAGCTGAGAAGGAGGCTTGTGTCGTGGTGGGCTGTGGAGAAATGGAGACATTATCTGGAGGGGTTGAATTCAGGTACAATCGACCATCACGCCTGACCTGGGTGTTCAATCACCGAAGACCTCCTCCGCCTGACCAGGTGGGTCCTCCGCCTCAGAATTTTAATCGCTCAGGGTGACTTACCAGAAGGGCTGTGGTAACATCGCGCCGGATGCACTATCTAGGTATCGGAGCCGCGAATGGTGTGTTTGGCAGAGGCGAAAAGATGATCCTCCCTCTGCCAAGGAGCCTGAAGACCTGGCCTGAAGCACAAGCTGCCAGTCCATTCTGCCAGAACATCAGGGAAGGGCTGAGCAACAGCAGACTGACCGGTACACTTTGTGGACCTCCAAGGGGTCTTGTACAGGACTATTCCATCCACCCTGGGGTCTGAACATCAACTGGTGGTCCCGGAAGAGCTCGCCCCGACTTTCTGAAGCACTACCATGACAGTCCTTAGGTGGTCACCTTGAAGGACAAAAACTTTATTAAAGATTCTGGGTTCGGTGGCCGCCTGTCCGAAGACGTGCCACCACGCGGAAGACGCGCCACCTGCCAACAACTGAAAACCCACCTGGTAAACCGCGGATTACTTCAATCGACGCATCGCAGTGGACCAGAGAGACTTTGGGAGTCGACCATGGGGCCATTTCCTATCACCAGCTCGAGGAAGACCGGTCCCTGATGGTAGTAGTGGACTATTTTTCGGGCAGGGTGGAGCTGTTTGCTAGCCGGCAGAGGCAACAAAATATGCTCCATCCTGAAGAACAAATCTTCACCCGCTGGGGTGCCAAGAAACATCATCTCGGATCGGGTCCGCAGTTCACAAGCTCCATATTGATGAACTTATGCAGCCTGGGAGTGAAGAAAAACCCACCACCGCTACCATCCCCAGGCCAACATGACGGAGCGAGTGAACGGACCTAGAAGAACATGATGTCCTCCTATGGGTGGAACCCATCAGGACTGGGATAAATGGCCCCGGCAGCTCGGTTCCCTGAACACCGGTGCATGAAGCCACAGGTGGACGCGACTTTGGCTTGGCTGGGCACGAGACAGCTTAAGGGCCCACTCGACCACTCCCTTCCCAGCACCCCCTAGTCCAGAATCCACCAGTTACATAATTTGTTAAGGTAGAGGGTTTACGGCGGAGAATCCAAGGAGGTTGGTGAGTTCACATCCAGACACGCAACTGTATAATGCCCGCGGAGGGTTAAGTTTCCAGCCGGGTGATTTGGTCTGGATTAGAGCTCACCATCTCTCGGATGCCAGCAGAAAATTCTCCGCCAAGCTACGCTCTAAAATGGTTAGGTCCAGCTAAAATCATTCAACAAAAGGTCCAACAATTTCCAGATCCAAAGGTATCGCACTGCCTCCAAGTTAGACACCATCCATGGCTAACCCTCAAGTCAGGCATCTGCACTCCCTTGTCCAAGGTTGGGGAAATGTAACGTGCCACATAGTGTTTAAATGTCAGTGCTGTGTGTGTCTCGCTTTCATTGTCCCATTGACTGCGCTTATGTATCAGTTAATGTTGTCCCGTAAAAGGAGGACGGATGATGGAGTGAGTTCACAATCACTTACCTGGAAAACACCTGTATATCAATAATCAATTACTGCCATCACGGATTATTTGGAGGAAGAGGAGGGAGACGAAAAGGAGAGACCAGCAGAGAGAGAGAAGGAGAACAACCAACAACGATTACGCATTTCAACCTGCCTGCCGCTTTCATTCCATTGGCGCTATCATCCAGTTTGTATTTATCATCGACTGCCTTTCAACCTGCTTACGCTGAAGACCGTCAATCATCATCGCCGCACGCCGAGGAAACACGGTGAGGTTATTCCAAACGCCGGGAAATAATGAACATTACTATCGCCATTAATCAGACCGTATTCAGGACATTTATTTCACGTACGGACTCAAGTTCATGATCATTCCGCTTGCCAGCCATTTGTCGCTTTGTGGTGTGTGTTATATGTAACGGGACAAGGGAGGGATTGTATATATATATATTGTCGGTTTTGCTGTGGGATTGTTGGGGGTGTAATATTTGAGTGTACATTTGTCTTGTGGTGTGTCTTGTCCCATTTAATACATTTATTCTTGTTTAATTTTACATCCTGCTTATTGTCTTTGCTTTTAAAAACCGCGATTGTGGGGAAAGTTAATCTGTGTAGGAGTAATGGCTTGACAGGAAAAGGTTTCTCAGTCAATTATCCAGGCCACAGGTCTTGGAGGTGTAGCTGCCGGCTGGGAATAAGGGGTCGGCGTACAGCTTCTGCAGATTTAACGATCTGGGCTTGAATGCATAGCCTGCCTTTATAAACTTGCCAATATTCATTTCTTTGGACTGTAATTGTGTGAGGAAAACATCAGACTGTTCAGTGATATGTCCCATTTCCAGAAAATGATGTACAGTAGCACGCAACGGCATTTGGTGCTCATCTGAAAGTATGCGTCGCACACGCAATATTGGCAGGTGCGACTTTTTTTTTTTTTTCACTGTGCGGTTCAGAGCTTCCGTACAAAAGTGATCACAATGTTCACTTCTCAATGATTTCCCTCCTAACATTTGCAAAGGAAACAACATAATTTTCTCCCCAAAACATCAATGCAACTAGACTTATCAACAAACTTAATGTATCTTTGAATGTAAGGAATACATGAAGAAAATATGAATTTTTCCTCAAATGATAACCAAGCTATGAATTAAGGGTTTGCAAAGGAAAGCTGGAAGTCTCAACGGAGGCCCTTTTGCATCTTGGGAGATATTAGGTACATACAGTTTGAATGGACAGTGTTTAAGACTTCTATCTTGGGGAAATGCAAGGGCCTGTGGCCAAAATGTTGTTAGTGTCTGTCATTGCAGCTGTCCTAGGAACTGTCAGGGGAGAAACGCTGTCAAACCGAAGAAAGAAGTCTTTCATATAAAGTTAGCTAGAGGTTCCCCAGATTTGATTGAAAGGTTACTGGCAGGCTACAAAAGCCTATATGCAGGTACATTTTAAAGAGATTGTGGAAAATAACTTTCAGAATACCTCAAAAAGTTCTAGTAGCTCTTCTAAAATTTGAAATGGTAGGCACCAAGGATATTCTCAACTGAACAAGTTATACAAATTTTAAAGTTGCATTTTCAGAAACCACTAAACCTTGCAAATACAACCTTCAAATTCGGGGTAGTGCCAGGAGCGGAAAATGTTATGCTGTGAATTTCGGTCATGACAGAATCTTCTAAGACAGGGACTCCACAAGATCATTAATATATTATTTATATGTATAATATATAATAAAACATTCTTCACCACCATAATCAAAACTTATACTGAAAGGAGCAGGTGAAGTAAGGAAAATAAACTCTAGAAAACTCTAGAAAAAAAGGAATTTAAATTTGAAACATGAAATGGAAAGTTGAACCTGGTAATGCACTGGTACTGCCAAATTGTAACTCTTTGGTCCAGTTTGTTTAATAATCTTAAATGGCCCAATAATTCTCCAGGACTAGGTTCCATGATGAAATCATCTAACAGAGATCTCTATAGAATGCCAAATTTTCTGTCCAAAACAATATTTACAATGATCTTATATTGTAGTTCTGTTAATGTTTTTAAAATGTATTTTTAGGTTCATATTTAGATTACTTCCCACCATTTTAAAATTGGTAAGATTATCTGTAACACATGAAACAGAACCTTTGGGGTTATAGTTGAAAGATGAATAAGGTTTTTGAATATTTGTAGAATATTCTGTGAGAGGAAGTATTTTTCCAGTCAAGTCATTTATATTATATCACTGGTATTTCTGTCATTGATCACTGGCCTCAGTATCATATTGTGATGTCAAATGTAATTTGATTCCATACTTTAATGAAAATGTTTTCAAAGTGTGAGTCTCGATCAGAAGATACAGAGAGAAAAAACAATGTAACCTAGAAATAACACAAAACGTCAAGTTCCATAGCAGGATGGAATGAAATGGATTGTGTTGGTGAACCTCTCAACAACTACCTAAAACATTCCACATCCCTCAGAAGCAGGAAAATCTGTAATAAGATTAAAAGTAATGTGTTACCAGCAGAAATGGGTAGAGTAACCAAAAATTTTACATAAGTAAGAGTAGCATTACTTCAAAATAATATTACACAAGTAGAAGTAAAAAGTAGTCATCCAAAAAATTACTCAAGTAAGAGTAAAAAAGTATTTGGTGAATAGACTACTCAAGTACTGAGTAACTGTTTGATCATAATAAATTATTTACTTTTTAGAAATGTAATGAGACAGACAAAATATATATAATAATGTGCAAATTCTAATAAAATAAAAAATGAGTAAAAATAAATAACATCTATACAAAATAAAGATGCACAAATAACACAAAGTTCCAAGTCTCAGTTTTTCACAACAAAGCTTTTGTGAAGCTAATAGAAAATAACACAACAAGGCA
Source organism: Polypterus senegalus (assembly GCF_016835505.1). Classification (NCBI taxonomy): domain Eukaryota; kingdom Metazoa; phylum Chordata; class Cladistia; order Polypteriformes; family Polypteridae; genus Polypterus; species Polypterus senegalus. Next base: position 1,922 of record NW_024380749.1, on the reverse strand, counting down.
GCTTGTGCACGTACAAGAAGTCTCACTTTACCTTGACTCTGCATGTTTGGTTAAAACGTGCTTGTTCTTCACTCAGTGAAGTGATGGTTAAGCTTCAGCAGGAGTTAGCTCTCATTTTCATGTATTCTTTCTTTCCCTGTCTGTGAGGTGTTTGTGCGCTATGCCACCACAGTTTGTGTGTGGTCATGTGACTGTATGGCTACGTCTGATTTGTGAAAAGGAGCCTTGTGATTATTGTTGCTACATATGATTGGTGAAACGGAGTCTTGTGATTATTGTTGCTACGTCTGATTAGTGAAACAGTCATGCAGTAGATCCATTGGCAGCTACTCTCTGGCAAAAATATAATGTACAGTATCTAATGGAAAAAAAGTAATGATTCGAGTATTGCCCAATGTAGCGGAGTAAGAGTAGTGTTTCTTCTTCACAAATGTACTCAGGTAAAAGTAAAAGTATGGCAGTAAAACTACTCTTAGAAGTACAATTTTTTTAAAAAGTTACTCAAGTAAAATGTAACTTATTACTACCCAACTCTGGTTACCAGCAACTATCTGCAAATAGGTTAGGCTGCAACATACCTCACAGGAGACCAGAAGCTGAGTTAAAACTATTACACGTTTCACTGACCTTAGCATAATTAATCTGATTAATAGTTGTCCACCAGGATTAGTTGATGTTAAAATTCTTATTTTGACAATGTTTGAATGTCCTGAGAGTGATTAAACATGGCCCAAAAGAATTAAATCTTGTCGTATGGATTTTTTTTACAGATTTCAGTTCCTTAGGACCCTCAATTTCAGGAGCTTCAATAAAACAAGCTTGCATATCTAATTTGTCTAAACTACTCAGTATCTGTTTCTCGTGTGAATAATTACTGTAGTTCTGGCTCTTACTCATGTTAAAGTAGATCAAATTGGCAAATCTTCAGCCTTGCCTTTAATTTTACTAAGTTGAGAGAAAATAGCAAAATTAAACCTTCTTAAAAATAAATACCAAATTACCTGCCAAGTATTCAGCTGTTTTGGTTATTATAAAATGTGATTTTCTTTGTATTATTTATATCAATATCATAAACATAAATTAAAATAACAAGTCTAAATATTACAGACATCTCTGAATACCACCAATGACCGACTCATGTTGAGCATTCTCCTCTTGTTTGCAGTCTTTGTTCCCTACTGTTAACCAAAGTATAAGTAGATTGTGTGGCATGCTTTACTTTTATCTACTTTGTATATACAGTACTTGCAGGCTGAAAATCCCAACCTTATTACTGGGTAGGCATGTCTTGCACCTATTGTACTTTTTTATGCATATTTACCCTTTTGCATTCACAAAAATAAAATCTGTTGACCCCTAATTACTCGTTCTAAGTGCTGTTGTGCCTACAGTATATATATATATATATATATATATATATTTTCACAAGAACGAGACATGGACAGATAAAGAGTTGGGGCAGCCACCCGTATAATATAGTATCCTGGCTGCAAAAGGTCGTTTCATAAAATAATAAGCACTGAAGTGCATTCAACGGAGTCCAGTACAAGACTGAGGAAACAAAGGACAAGGGGCAGGTTTTAAACGGGGAGACAGGAAGTGAGGTCAGATGGATCTGGCACGTGGTCTTCCACCATTGGTTCAGAGTCGGAGGTGACATCAGAGGGACTGAGCTGGTGTGCCGACTTTCATTGGCTCAGTCCCGAAGTGATGTCAGGAGATCCAGGTGAAATCCCCGGGATGGTCTACAGGCAAGGGAGAAAAGAGTCAGTGCACTCTGCCACACCTGCATGCCTCCAACTGCCTTCACTCAAGCCCTTAGCTGCCTCCCATGCGCACGAGTGACAAGGCCCCCTAGCCCAGACCGCGGTCGGGCATCTAACCGAGGTCGGAACCCGAGAAAGAGATCAGCGCTAGGACGA
>NW_024380748.1:0-29788 GCF_016835505.1 Polypterus senegalus | reverse complement strand
TGCCAAGAGATGATATAGATTTGTCAAGGAGGATGAAACAATAACTCCTATTCTACATCATGAGCAGTAATCCCTTATGAACCCATAGATAGCCTTTCTCTTTAAGAGCAACGTCAACTTGAAACACAATACTTTTCAAATCATTGCATCCTTCCTAATCTATAAACAAGACTGAATAAGCACCATTCTAGACTCGCATGACCAATTAACGCCCCACTGCCAGGGCTGAACATGGAGGCTTGCTATTGGCTTACTTATGAACTGGTTTATGCTTCTGTCTGCCTCCTGTGTAAGTGAAGTGTTTCTCCAGATTTACCTAGTAGTTGCCGTACAATACTAAAACAAAAGAAACAACATCCCTAGAAAGTTCATTCCAGATGGTGGAAGGCTGGCAACATGAAGGTAGCGAGCTGCTTGAATACAGTGTTACATTTTATGTTATCCAACATATGTGTTACTAGTTCCGCATCTTTGTACTGTATATAAGAAAACGCTTTTGTTTGAGTTTATCTAGCAAAACATTAGACACAAAATGTTTGTCTATGTATTTGATAAAATCTACAAAAATGTGGTCTTACTGAAACTTCTTTACCCAAAGCTGAGACCTAAGAATATCTTGTGAGCTGCACACTGGCAACCTCTAATGATTTTCATCTCAAACAATAACACCATGATCCCAGTCTTTTTCTCAATGGATTGAAGGAAGGTTCCTTCCCAAAACACACAAAGTCTTCCTCCACAGACATGAACAAATGATGTATTAATATGCACTGTGTATATGGCAAAATGACAACAAGTGTCGTGATATACTGCCAGCACTATGTGTTTCTTCTTCCCAGATCCTAAATTAATCGGACAACCTGAATTGCATCTTGATAAGCGAATTAGGACTAATTATGATGTGTGGTAATTCTGTCCATCTCATACGCCCTCAACTCAATACAAGAATGAAATTTTTTGAACGCCTTTATTGAAAATACTGTGCAAAGCATTTTGTCCTGAGTCATCGGGTACTAAGATATACAAGTTATTCAAATATAATTCAAAGCTGTTTTTAAAGACTTTCTTCACTGATCTGAAACATAAAAATGCTATTTCCCTTTTTAACAATAACTGCCTTTTTCTGAGCCTCAAATTGAATATTAGTAATACTGGTGTTAGGTACCCTAAATAAAGACAAGGTCATGAATTTCCTGGACCTCTTCAATCTTCTTTCGCTCCTGTTAAGGGTTGCCGAGTAATTATTTTTCCATATCTTTCTGTCCTCTGCATCTTGCTTTTTGTTGTTCTGGTACCCACATGTCCTGGAATTTTCAATGAGAGCTGAACATTGATGTGAGTCATAAGGTAAGCCTGAAGCTCAAACAAATGACATTAAACAAAGCACTTCATCCACATTTTCAAAGACCTTATCGGATTCAGACGCCAATCTTTCTAAGTCAGAGATGTGGACAGCTGACTGACTGCTGCAATATGTTTTTCATGCACAGCTTGATGCCACAATCACTATTTGCATTTTGAAATAAAACATACAAATGTGGAGTCACATCAAACGGTTTTCTTTGCACCCTTGATGGCATTTTTTTTCCCGGCCATTCAGACAAAGTTTTTAAATGATTAATGAACAACTTAAATTGCAAATTTATTCTGACAAAGTTTGTATTCTGACAAATGATTCTGCATATAAGGAAAACCTAAAAAGTCAAAAATTTAAGTGGTTCTTGACCGGAGCTAATAGCGCACAACAGGTCAAACTGGCATTACCCAAACTTTTTATAACCTCTCGGTTCGCTCCACCTGGGTTTAATTTTTAAAAAAGTGTGGTGGAGAAGTGTGTATAGCCATGTTCCAGAAACTAAGAGTTTCGCCTCTTATACTATGAATTGTTACTATTAACTAACTTAGTAAAGGTATTATGGGCTTTGTTAAACATAACTCACAAGTAGTTAGCGTACACAACCCCAAAGGATAAAACGACTAAGGCACTGCTTGATTGGTAGCCCTTAGCCAAATTGGCAGCCTACTTTACATTTAAATGTTAGATTAAAACACAGAAGATTAGAAAAATGAATGTTACATTAAAACATTAGAAGATTAGAAAAATGTGATATCACCATTCAGCTCCACAAGCCATTCATCCTGTTCTTTAGATCATCCAAAACAACATCAGGTTCCTAAAGTCCTACTTTCAATTACATTTTGGTAATGTATGAACTGCCTGCAAACAAGTTTCCAAACTATGTCCCTAGCAGAGTTTATTTCAAATGACCAACTGGTGTCCAATCGTTAATCTCATTTATAATTTTAAACACTTTGATCAGTTATTTCTTTTATTCTGTTTGCTTAAAACGAAATGTATTCATTTTTTCAATCTCTTCTCATAGCTTCCGCCGAGACAGCGGATTTTCAGACGGTGCTTCAAATTTTCACTTTAATCAGAAATGCAATTCTTTCACTGTGTACTTAATTTTTCTCTGTGGCCTGCAACACGCCATACATCTGATACTACAGAAGATGCAAAAAAGACAGCACAGGAAGGATGTTATGAGACTTTTAAAATATATTGTGTGTAATTACGCTTGGGGAATAAAATCACGTGAATATAAAAAGCCCCACAAATGTATTTGTGTGGTCAGATTTGCTCCAATTACATCGAACTGAAGTCATCAAACCGGCTACCACACTGGATCCAGATCCTAAAAGGCTGGAGTCACAGAATTCCAGGCTGGAATCTTATTTGATTGTGAGAGTTATGACGATAATCCGTGAAGAAAGATATGACTGCATTAGAATAGTCAGACTGTTGTACACAACAACATATCTCTCGAAAATAAGCCCCAGCGATATTTTGGAGAAACCCAATATAAGACCTGGACTATCAGGAAACACGGTAATACCTGTTAGTCACAATAATCAGCATAATTGCTCTTTCTCTGGACTTCTCTAGTTCTGCTATGTCTTTTTCAGAATATGAACCGCTAAACTGTAAAACTGTACATGTACCCAGGCAAGGAATCGCCAAAATGAATTACATAAGTTACGATGACTTTCCTATTCTTGTATTCCATAATTGATTTTAGCAACCTAGCATTCTATTAGCTTTCCTAATCATTTCTATATATTGTCTAGATGTAGATGGATGAGTCCACTATAGCTATGTTCACATTACCAGGCTGAAGTGACTTAAATGTTTTTTGCCATTTTGGGACACAGATCTGTGTAAACATAGTAAACTGATTTTTTCAAATCAGATTTGAGACACTTTCATTTTGGACCTAGATTGGGCCCGTTTTGTGACCGCGAACAAATGAGAATGATCAATTGGAATGTGTGTTTCTACAGCGGGAAACAGTCATGGTCCAAACTGCAGGCTCATTTCGTACACACACTTGGTGCAGCATTTAGCAAAAGCTGTGAAAATATCAAAAATATTTATATTTGCCTTCAACCTTCTCTGACAGATGACAAACTGTTTTTCTGTCCTCCAAAGTGAAATCACGATGAATACACAACTACTAGCATGTCCATTTTTTTGGTTTTAATACAGATTCATCTCTCAAATATGATGTTTTTGTAGTTGTTACCAAAATTACTCATCCACAAATGATTCAAATTCCACATGTGTAACCGTTTAGAGGACAGATACATTCAGATTACTGTTAGATACTTATGAATGTGAACCATCCAGACAAGGAAAGACAATCTGGAGCAAAAGATTGGAATTGAGCAATGAAGTTTGTAATATGATTGTAGTCTATGACCTTAGAAGACTCTGAAGAAACTTTAGAGAAACTATTATAATGCCAGTGGCAACACGAAAACCAGTTAAATTCTTCTTTTCAAATGTAATAGCTTGTGTTAGACATCTTCTGTTATGTTTAATGCAAAAAGTAAATCATCAGTAGTTCAGTTTGAGACATGTGAAAGGGGTCAAAGTAACAAGATAGAAGGTGGTTTTTGTTAGATTTAAACAATCAAGGACAGTCATCAGTCTTTCTGAGAAATCATTTTTTCCTACCTGCAATTATTGTTTTATCCTTTAACATTGACCAGTGACATTGTGGTGGCCCAGTTGGGGCCACATGCATTAAAATCGTGTGAAATTTGTAACAATACAGAAGAAATACTTTGCAGAAATAAATGTTTTTGAGTATTGTTTTTGTTCAGGAACACTTGCATTTGACCATAGATTTACTTCTGGGCAATATTCAGTGAATCTCTTTAATTTGATGATCAATCTCTTCTTTACTGTATTGTGATTATGACTACATTTGACTACAATGTAAGACACTGGCATTCAGTGGTAATGGGATGATCATGATGAAAGCTCGATTCACTAAGAAGTATGTTGGCTTTTTTAATATGAAAATAGTAGCTGAATTTTTTACACTGACCTCTGAGGAGTGACAAAAATATCAGCAGGGATTTAGGTGGTATACCACAAACAGCTAATTTTCTTTTAAGACCACAAAGTGTATGTTTAACTTCAATTGGCATTATTGCTGCATCAAACCAGGCATTTCCCAAGACTGATAAGTGACAAGAATCAATCCAGCCACTAGATGAAGTAGGAGTCTTTAGTGAATAATCTAGGGGAAAAAAACAAGAAATACTGTATCAGTGATATAATAGATATCATTTTTATGTTTATTTTCTTTGTAGTTTCATTGTGAATGATTCATTTTGTGAAATTGCAGTGTTAATAACCTATTTACTTTATTTCTAGAAAAACAGTCAATTTTCTTTGCTGCATTAATTTCTATATTATCTAACTGCTGTAGATTTGTTTTTCCCCGTAATTCAAAACTTATGTTATCTACTCTCTCAAACAGAATTAAAGCAAGCTATCATTTAATCGTTAAAATACATATACAGTAGTTATGTATCTCAGGTTACTTTACAAGCTTAAGACTGAAAAAGGTGGGGATGTCAATATTTTCTTATAGAGGAAATTAAATTTACCATTTCTTTCCAGATTGATGAACTATTGCATCATAACATCACAAATTTCAACTTGTGTGACCCAAAAATTAAATAAAAAATATTTTGCTGTAGCAAATATTTAGTAGTTACCCTTTTTTATCTATTTGCTGGTATGAGGGGTCAGTTTGACATCTGTTGCTGCTTTTGTATTACTTATTGCTAGGTAACGGCATTACACCATCAAGACCCTACTTTGACACTTTGTCTTGTTTCTTCAGCTACATTTGCCTTAACCTATTTTTTCTTGTTTTTGCTTAGCTGTTTTCTAAACTCTAGAAATTGTTAAAACTGTGGTGGGCTAGCCCTCAGGGTTTGTCCTGCCTTGTGCCCTGTGTTGGCATTGAGACCCGTGACCCTGTGTTAGAAAAAGAGATTGGAGAATGACTAACTGACTGACTGTTTGCAACCTACTTTTTTTCCGATCTTGTACTGACCTTTGGGTATCCACTCTAAGCAATTGTTTGTGGTATGCAAAAGCAAGTTCAAACTAAAGAAAATTTGTCATACATGGTAGTGAAATGCAAGATTTTTGGTAAAGATCTGCATGATCGGGCGTTGTGATTATCACTAATGCAGCTATTGAATCATGGGTTTATTATCTTTGACATGGCACAGTGAAATTATTATTTGAAGACCCACTGAGAGTGGCACCACTCAGACCCCAGGCATGGAGTTATATCTGAAGTGGTGGAGGAAGTTTAAAAGTGAAAAAACAGAGAGTCTTTATTTACAATGTAAATGAACAAAAACATAAAGAAATGTTTTGTCATTAATAAAAATCATACACTGTCAGCTGGCTCAAAAAAAAGAAAAACACAAAGAAAAAACTATTTACAAAAAGAATCAAGCACTTTGCTCACCAAACAAGTCTCACCAAAATTGCTCTGGGACTAAATGAAATGATGACACCTTTTTTCTTCTGCACTCACTCAAAAAAGGGTTTCCCGCACTTCTCCCAATGGTAGACAAAAATGACTCCTTTGAGTTTGCATGCCTTTGTACTGTCACAGGGACTGTCAAAGCACGTTCCTTCATCTCCAATGAGGAGCACATAGCAACTCTGTTAGATCACGATCCTGCAGCCAGGACTCAGCACAGAAATGCACTTTAGCACTCAAATTATGAGATACGAGCACCCTGTGCTGTTCTCCCTCTCTGTCTCCCAATCCTTTCATCCTCCCTTTGGTAAGCCTAATTTTATGAGTTAAGTTTACCTTTAATTTTCTCATGGTTCCTCACCATCTGTGTCAATATACTGATCCTTTAACTCCTCACACAGATTAGACTTGATGGACCCCATATTTTCTTATTCCACATTCAGTATGGGCTGTGAAGTACTCCCCCAGTGTCGCAGGCATGAACATCATGCAGCTGCACAGCCGCTTCACTACCAGAGTCCCAAATCGCAATCCCTTTCCAGCTAAGGTAAGTGCCCTTGAAAACTATTTATAAAAGAACAAAATCGCCATGATGTGGGATAATTTACAAAGTAGATGATGCACTAAGCCGGGAGTCTCCAACTCTGGTGTGGAGCGCTGCTGTGGGATTAGGCTTTCATTCTAACCCTTTTCTAAAATAGTGACCCATTTTTGCTTCTAATTGACTTTTTCCTTTCATTTTAATTGACTTGTTTTTTCAAGATTCAGTCCTCTGAATTGCATCATTTTTCCTTAAATGGCACACAAACATAAAAGAGACGTAAAGTTAATGAGCCAACAAATGACCAGCTAATTCAGGGCCTCAAACCCAACCAAATTTCACTCCAACCATTTTTAATTAGAAGCCAATTCTTGTTTTTAAATTTAAAACCCCTTTTTATTTAATTCCATGGCTCATTGGGCGTCCTTCTGCTGCAGTAGATATTTCCAAATATTTGATTTTCTTTTTCAAAAAGAGCTGTCAAAATGTTTTAGAGGACCTGAGCAGATCAACATCACTAAGACCTTCACCTTTCTTTTTTCTGATGTTGTAGGATGGACTTGGTCATCTCATTTGTATCTTTTATTGTTTGGCTTTTAATGAAGGAAAAAAAAGAAAACAAGAGGTCAGAGTCTTAAATGGCAAGGCAATTAAATGAAGTAAAAAATGTTAATTAAAAGCACATAGGGTCACTATTTAAAAGGGTCAGGAAAACCTGAACCAGTAGTGCTAATGGTGCTGGGTGAGGGGATTATTTAGGGTTTCCTATGTACAGTATATCATTCAGCATGTTATGGATTCTACCCAAATTATTGTCAAACCAGTCTTGGTAGTTTCTGCTCTTATACCCAAATGGCTGGAGATGCTGTTTCATACAGTGCTGTTGATAAGAGTCCATTGTTTTTTCTGAACTTAAGATGAGTTCCTGCTCCTTAGTTTTCAGTTAGGGGTGATGGGACTCATTCTTGCATCCTGTTTCCCACCTTCAGGTTGTGCTTAGTGCAGAGAGTAAACAGCCCTTCATGCATTTGTATTGGCATGTCCAAAACCATGCCTGCCAAGCCTCCATTCCATATTATATTCTCCCAAAAGAATTTTATTAACAAATGAATTCTGTGATGAACTCAAATCATGATGACGGTAAATGGGTAAAACACATTCAATCTGGCTTTTATGTAAGTAACATATAAATGTTAATGTATTGGGCTCATGCACCATCCTTTGTATGTTAGTGCCAGATTGAATGTTAACTCATGAATGGAGTTTACCTCTGTATAGCTGCTTGGGAAAAAAGCAGTGGCAAATGCAACTGGGGGTAGGAGTTGGATGTGAACGCGCTGAGAGAATAAAACTGAATAAAAAACAAAGCTAACTTTTATGAGTATCATAAATTACCCCGCTGTTACAGACTGGATCAAATGTATGGTTTTATTCTAAAATAGTAGGAATACGAGCAGCTCACTTCTCAAAACAGACTCCTCAGGATCAAACCCGTGAAGCTTTGATTACCAGTCAGCAGCTGATATTGTTGCGCCACCGAAGCTGTTGTAGCAACTGTGTGTCAATGTTGCACCCTAATGCGAGTTGTGTTTCTACAGTTATATTTCTGAATGGATGCGCATTTGTTCTGTTATATTTGTACCTTTTGTGAAAGTGTTTTTTTGATACTTGGAATTCAGGCTTCACACATTATACACTTCATGAAACATAAAAAACGTTTCTGTTTTAACAATGTATTTACTGTGCAGAGATCGCCAGACACGAACACACATGAAATGCAAGTGTTCCAAAAACGATAGTATTCATAAAGGTGTCTTTTTGCTTGACTTTCCTATACAACTCTAAGCAACAGATACGCAGGTAAACAGACTTGAGCTGAGAAAACTGTGGGGTGGGGGATGTGACTGCAGGCTGCTTGCTGTTTATCAACACATTTAAAGGACAAAAGACGTTTGTGGGAGAGGTGCAAACATTTTATGGTGGGACGGATCTCTGAGTTTTTTCGTGAGGCTCTGGTAATTCTAGTGTTAATGCAGTCATGGAATCCCATGTTATGAAGACCAGTGTTCATTACTTGTGCTGATGTTTTCATTTTTCTTGCTTACTAAACAAAAAGGGTTTTAAATGCAACAATAAAATGTAGATATTCTTTTCAAGAGCAGTCTTTATACATTACTGTAAGATCTTACTCCCATTGATGAATGTAGGAATGTACATAGAGTTAAATTTGACTTAAGCTTTCTTTTACTCACATTTTGTTATTAGAATATTTTTTAAAAATTTGGTGGATGTGCTTTGGTAAAGGTGTGGGGTTTAAAGCTAGAATACCCATTTCTGAAAATTAATTTTTTAAATTTTTTAGAAACTCAAACTATTGTCAGCTGGTTCCATATTTTCAATGTTTATAAGTTCTTTTGTGTTTGTGCTTTTGTTGCCATCTCTTTTTGCTTCATCACCTGGGATTTGAGCTTTTATCTTTATCCATTGCCTGTCATGACGACATTAAAGTGTGCCGAATCTGGAAAAATTCAGGAAATGCTACCACATTAAAGAACCTCACTTAATTCTACAGTACAGCCAAGAATTTCCTTTTAACCCTCTTGAAACCAAGCAGATCTTGGAACTACAAAATGCTTTTCCTTTCCATAATTTGGCATTGTACATTCACAAGATTATTTGACTGACGAAAAAGATTTTTTCAGCTGTTTTTCCATACAGAAAAGATGCAAAGTAAAATTACCCCATAGCTGTAACTTAACTGTCCTTTTCAGGAAGAGCATTAGACCTTACAGACAACAGAGAAAATGTTAAGTAGATTATTTACATAATATAGGTTATTAGTATGACAAAGTAAACTGATCTGTACAAAATACAGCATTCTGTTTTCCTCCCACATCTCCTCCAGGAATTCAAAAGCAAAACATTATGCGCCCTCAGCAAATGATATTATTCATAAGATGGGACTAACTGCTATGTATTAAATTGTTACTTTGCAGTATTCATGCTCAAGGTGGCATGGTGGTGAAGTGGGTAGCTTGAATTAAATCTCATTTTCTGTGTGTCTGGGTTTTCCTTCAGATAGTCTGGTTTTCCCCCAAAATTCTCAAAAACTGCAAGTTTGGGTTCTTTAATAACTGGCACAGTGTGTTTGTTTTGGAGTAGGCTTCTATTTCCTGATTTGTGACAAGTGGTGCCATTAGAAGATTTGCCCCCCACAACCATGAATTGAATTAATGGTTTTGAAAATTCTGTCTTAATATTCACTATTTATTATTTTACTACTTATTATCTTATGAACTAAAGATTTTTCCTTTTTCCTATATCCCATTTCACGGATGGGTTCCATTAACTTTTTTTTGCTGAGTTTAATATCTTTTATGCTGATTACATGTACTTTGCCACAATGCTCACGTGAAATAGACTAAAAGCCTACAGGATGCTGAAAATAAATTAAAAGGTTACTATGCAAAGGGATAAACAACTATATTAGTCTTTTTTTCATCTTGTGTTTTCCACTTTTTTAAATATTAACTTTTAAAATTTTAAATTGCTGCATTGCATACTACAAGTAACCTAGATAACTTTTTTTCTGAACATCACTTTGGCCACTGGTAGGAGACTCCCAGGGCAAGCTAAGGCCAAGTGAAATATGCATGTAGAGTAGACTGACAGCAGTTTTCAAATGTACCTCAAGGAATAATTATTTTTAGTTTCCTACTGAGTTACACAGAACATGCCGGGAAAAAAAATTTAAAGCTATATTCACAACAGGTAACTAACTGCAATTCATCCAAGCTCAACTTTTGAAAATCTGTCAAGAGAGACTTTCATGGTTAATTAACACAACAACTTCATGGTGCATTTGTAAGTGCCTTAACCTCTAACAAAAGGTCAAGAACTCCCGGTTTGACAACCCTCAGTAGTAACTGGTTTCTTTTTGATGCCATATTTCAATTAAAATGGATTCATCTAATTAAGCTTTTTGTGGATATGTTTAGACATAAGTAAATTATTATCAGTATATGAAATGCCCCCAACAAATCCATATATTTTATTTGCCTGCATTTAATTTGATTTTTATTTTACTTTTAATTTGTTTTTGAAAATCTTTTCATGGATTAAGTTCCTTTTGCACGCTAATATAGCCTATTCTAACAAAAATGTCAATTGCGGGCCATTCCATTATATCAGTCAATCTACAGGAACTACAAATATGTTAATGCTGTAAAGAAATCAGACTAAAATGTCATGAAACAATTCCTAGTTACTAGTCACCTCTAATTATTTTTATTATTCTTTATTGGACTGTCTTATTATCATATGATCTTTGCTCTTAGTATCCTGTAGCATATTGTGCAGACAGTTTGCCCTTTTTTTTATCAAAAGCTGCCAATTCTCCAAAGGTTTCTCTCCTTTTCCACAAATCTGCAAAACCTGAAAATTGTTTCTTAGCTATGTTTATTGTTCAAGTAAACATTACTCAACCTAACTGTGCTTATTTTTTTATGTGGCTTTAGATCCACTAAAGCACAAGTCCTTTAACAATCACTTGTGATGGTAATGTCTGGGTGTGATAAGTGAAGATCTTTAGATCTGACTTTAGGCAGTATTTAGCTCGATTGATTCAGCTGGTTCATCCAAGTCATCTAACATTGTTTACCTTGAAAGGTAAAATGTAAAGCAATAGTATCTACAGATAAAGCAGCTTACATAAGCTGCTTCTATTCCATTGAGAAAAGAAATTACATGACAAATGTAAGGAAATCTCTTTCTGGGTCACCATATTAAAGTAATTTTGGGACAGTCACATTGTAAATAATAACATTCAATTAAATTAAAAGGGTAACAGGCCTTTTTGCAATATCCCTTATCAGTCAGATAAAAAGTCGGAAGCTTGAACCGCACAGTGAAAAAATTATGGGATAACCTTATCCTGGGGTATGTGAAAAATATCTCATACGTGACGGAAAACATCTCGATCGCAGGATGTTTTCCAGGTAATACGAGATACTTTCACGAGATACGAGATGTTTTCCGCATATACTTGAGATACTTTCAAGACGTACGAGATGTTTTCACGCACGTATGAGATCTTCACGTATGTACGAGATAAACTTAGTTTAAAAATATTACAAAAAGTGTTCGGGCTTCCTAATTACGCCCTTTTTACCAAGGCCATGGCGTTTCAGTTTGACGTCACTTCCAGCACTTTAGCCGGTAAAATAAAAACAGATGGATGGGCTTTATTTATTAAAGGAGTCTGGGATGGTTAGAGTTGGGTTTAAAGCAGCTTGCAGGTACCTACCAGGTAATGCCCAGAACGTCGGTCACAAAATCCCCATGTTATACCCCATTACACTGGGGTTTAAAAATTAGGCTTATGGGAGGGGAACGGTTTATTACGTGTTTTTGTTTACAGGATTGCCTGTACACTCGTGCGGGGCAAAATGGGAAAAGATCTGGGGTTTTTCTTTCCCGGGAAACAATTTTGTGCGTCAACTTACTATCTCGTGCTCACCACTTACCCAAACCTGCGACCAGGCACTTTTAAGGTCGATTGCCAATACGCGTGGGGCACCACATTCTTTCAGATGAGCACCAAATGCCATTGCGGGTACTATACATCATTTCTGGGAAAAAGGACATATCACTGAACAGTCTGATGCTTTCCTGTACAGTTAACAGTCCACAGAGATTAATATTGGAAGTTTAACTTAGGGATCTATCTTGTCAAATACGTGACAATAAAAATCCGCTGCAACGATTTAGATCCTGCTGTACTTTTAAAGATCGCAGTTCTTTTGCACTATCACGGGGGACAGTGTGCCAGGTTTGACAGTGAATTTCACTAGGATATTCAAGTTTGGCTTTTTAGCAAGGGTACATTTTTGTCTGAAACGGCAGGAGTTACAGTGGTTCGATTTTGGATTTAACCCTTTTGATGCACGTTAAATCACACAGTTCATTAGTTCAGATATGCGTCGAGGTTGCCAGGTTTACCAGAGAATTAAGTTAGTGAACCCACATTGAACTGGTAAACGCCAACGCATCAAATACTGAAATATGAATTTTCCGTAATTTGTGCAAAAAAAGCTGCGGTAGAAGTAAATGGCTAACTAATGTAATTTACATAAATTAGTGCATTGGTTAGTGGTGCTGCTTTAGGGGTGCCACATAGTTTTTTAAATGTCAGTGCTGTGTGGTCTCTTTTCATTGTCCCATTGTGCGCGTGTGTATCAGTTAATGTTGTCCCGTAAAGGAGGAGTGATGGGAGGAGTTCACAATCACTTACCTGGAAAACACCTGTATATCAATTAATAAATTACTGCATCACGGATTATTTAAGGAGAAGAGGAGGAGACAAAAGGAGAAAATCAGGGAGAGAAGGAGAACAACCAACAACGATTCACGATTTCAACCTGCCTGCCGCTTCATTCCATTGCGCTATCATCCAGTTTGTATTTATTCATCGGACTGCTTTCAACCTGCTTTACCTGAAGACGGGTAAATCATCATTCCCCTTGCCCGAGGAACACGGTGAGGTTTTTCCCAAACGCCCGGAAATACTGACATTACTATCGCCATTAATCAGTACCCATTCAGGACATTTATTTCACGACGGACTCCAAGTTCATGACATTCCGCTTTGCCACCCATTTTCGTTTGTGTGGTGTGTGTTATATGTAACGTGACAAGGAGGGATTTGTATATATATATATATTGTCGGTTTTGTTTGTGGATGTTGGTGTAGTAATATTTGAGTGTACATTTGTCTGGGTGTGTCTTGTCCCATTTAATACATTTATTCTTGTTTAATTTACATCCTGCTTATTGTCTTTGTTTTTCAAACCGCGTTTAGGGGAAAGTTAATCTGGTAGAGACGGGCTTGACGGAAAAGGTTTTTTCAGTCAATTATCCAGGCCAGGTTTTGGAGGTGTAGCTGCGGCTGGGAAAAAGGGTTGGCGTTACATAAGTGGGTGCCCCTTAGGAATCTTTTATTTAATTGATCACTGTCTGCCTTTAAACTTTCCCGAATTAACATGTTCTAGGGGCTGAGCAGGACCACCATTGCTTCCCTCGTGTGATGATGAGTACCCGGCGGCACGGAGTCAGAGCGTGTCAGCGGTCAGAGGTGGTGGATTCTGAGGTTTAAAACTCGATCCCCGTGGACCTAAAGGGAAGGCCTGAGGCGCCTGTGGGAGGATTGCGCAACAAATGACCCGCTGGAGGAGAGATCGCAGGTTGCCGAAGTCGCTGGGGGCGGAAGCACCCTTTGGGTCGATCGCAGCTCCAGGAGGAAATGAAAGAATACATCAACGAGGTTCAACTCCTGGGGGGAAATCGTGGTGCCTCAGAGGCGGGATCGCGCTGGCAAGATTCTCTTCAGGGAAGCCCAAAGGTGTCTCAGAAGATAAGACCGCCGCCGCCAATCAACGCTGCGATTCTCGGGAGGGGGCATGCCTCAATCGCCATTTGTTCCTGGTGGCCTGTCTTTTCCCAAGTTAGGGGCCCTATATGTCGATGATGTCCTGAACTTTGTGGAGGCGGGAGGCGTATGGCCGTTAACCCTCTAACCCGGAAGAGCTAATTGGGGTAGGACACCCCTCTCCCCGGGGCGCGGAGCTGGTGGCTGACGGCTAAGAAGACTATTTTCGACTGGGGATCCTTTCGCGATCTTTCCTCGCGGCTTTTCTTCCGGAAGACTACGAGCCCGAACTGGAGGACAAGCTTGTCCATGGTGAACTACCTACAAACCATCCGGACTTCGCCTATGAATACCGGGCTTTGTGTTTGAAGTGGCGGCCGGCTATGGCTGAAGAAGAGGTGGTCCGCCCGGTTCAAAATGCCTGTAACCCTGGTTACTGGGAGTCTCAGGGGGGGGGTGGGATCGGTGGAGGACTTGGTGAGGGTGGGCCCCCCCAGCGGACGGACTGGGAAACTTAAAAGGGGGCCTGGCACAAAGTTCAGGCCAGTACACGAAACCCACCCCCAAAAACCACAACGAGCAAACCTTGCGTTGGAACCCGATCTCGCCATTTATGCAAGCGACCCGCCCCTTCTGATGGTCCCAGTGAGCTGCGGGGTGGAGATGGATGCGGTGGTGGATACCCGGGACCATACTTTAACCGCTCAAGCATGGGGGAAAAGATTATGACCGACAGACAAATTAACATCTGCCTCTCCGTCCGATTTGTATTGGCGGATGGGAGGAACACAAGGCCCTGGGCAGAGTCCCCTTGAGGTACAGTGTACTCGCCACCACCTGGGATATGGATCCGTATGTCCTGGAGGACCAGCACCTGTCAGTTCCTTTACTCCTTGGGCTGGATTCTCTAGCCACCATGAGGATGACCATCCATCTCAGTCCCGGGGGTATACGGTCCGGGGAAAGGGATATGAATTCATTTACAAATCCAAAGAAGATCTGCTCGAATTTATCGGGTTTTACGCAGGCAGAGAGGAGGGCGCAGCACCTCCGGCAGCCCCAGTGAGGGACAACCTGAAGAGGTGAGGCGGTGCTGAAGAAGGGGGCCCGAGGTGGGGGCGGAGAAGGAGTTGCCGTGGGGTGACCCAATGCCACACCTTGGACAAGTCCCTAAAAGGACCGAGCTTCCCGGTTTCTCCACTGAAGAGGCTATTAAAGAACACCTCGATCGGATGCTCCCGAGGGAATAATAGAACCATCTTCCTCCTCCAGGCCCCCCTGTGGTCCTCGTGAAGAAGTCGGATAATTCCTATCGTTTCTGTTGGACTACGGGGGGTTAACAGAAGACGAGCCTGGACGCATATCCCATCCCCCTGGTTCATGAAATCCTGGAGTCACTGCATGGAGCTGCAGTGTTTAGTACATTAGATCTCCGCAGTGGCTATTGGCAGGTGCCGATGGGCGAGGGAGTAAAAGAAGACGGCAGTCATCACCCCGAAGGCCTGTTCCAGTTCAATGTCATGCCTTTTGGGCTTAAAATGCGGGGCCACTTTCCAGCGGGTCATGGAGCAGGTTCTGAGGGGTTGATAGGCAAGATCTGCTTCGGTACATGATGACGCCCTTGTTTACTCCCTTCTATAAATCAACATCTCCCGGATTTAGACACCATCTTCCAGCGATTTCATCAAAAGCGCTTTATACGCTGAACCGAAGAAATGTACCTTCATTCAACCCACATTCCCTCGGGCACATTTTTCATCGGAGGGGTCGCTGTAGACCCGAGAAGACCTACCATCCGGGGTACCCCACGCCCCCGATTTGAAGTCGTGCAACGTTTTCTTGGGTTAGTGGAGTGGTAACCCTAAGTTTATTCCCCGGATGGCGGATATAGCGCTCCTTGAACCAGCTTAGGAAAAAAGATGTCCTGGGAGTGGACCACAGAATGCCAGGGCGGTCGGCTAAAGAGCCACCTACAAGAGCCACCCGTCTGGCCCAACCGGATCCACAGCTCACCTTCCAGGTACAGACAGATGCCAGCAACCTGGGGCTGCGCCGGCTCACTCAAAAGAATTAACCAGGCTGAAATTGTCATCGCTGCGCCCACAGTTTTTGGCGGCGCTGAGCTGAACTACTCGACAGCTGAGAAGGAGTGCTTGGCTGTCGTGTGGCTGTGGAGAAATGGGCAATCTGGAGGGGTTTAATTGAGGTACACCGACCATCACGCTCTGACCTGGGTGTTCAATCACCCGAAGACCTCCTCCCGTCTGACCAGGTGGGTCCTCCGCCCCCAGAATTTTACGTTTAGGGTGACTTACCAGAAGGGCTGTGGTAACATCGTGCGGATGCATATCGGTTCGGAGCTGGGAATGGTGTGTTTGGCAGAGGGAAAAGAGATCCTCCCCCTGCCAAGGGGCCTTGAAGACCTGGCCCAAGCACAAGCTGCCAGTCCATTCTGCCAGAACATCAGGGGAAAGGGGTGGGGCAACAGCAGACTGACCGGGTACACTTTGTGGACCTCCAAGGGGTCTTGTCAGGACTATTCCATCCACCCTTGGGGTCTGCAACATCAACTGGTGGTCCCGGAAGAGCTCGTCCCCGACTTTCTGAAGCACTACCATGACAGTCCTTTAGGTGGTCACCTTGGGACAAAACTTTATTAAAGATTCCAAAGGGGCGTGGTGGCCGTCTGTCCGAAAGGCGTGTGCCACCCGTGAAGACGGTCCACCTGCCAACAATTAAAACCCACCTGGTAAACGGCGGGATTACTCAATTTGACGATCGCAGATGGACCAGGAGAGACTTTGGGAGTCGACCTATGGGGCCCTTCCCATCACCAGCTCGGGAAGACCGTCCTGATGGTGTAGTGGACTATTTTTCGAAGGGGTGGAGCTGTTGCTTAGCCGATGCAAGGGCTAACAAATATGCTCCATCCTGAAGAACGAAAACTTCACCGCTGGGGGTGCCAAGAAACATCATCTCGGATGGGGGCCGGAGTTCACAAGCTCCATTGGATGAACCCTTATGCAGCCTGGGGGGGAAGAAAACCTCACCACCGCTTACCATCCCAGGCAACATGGGGCGAGGGGAACGGACCCTGAAGAACATGATGTCCTCCTATTGGTGAAGCCCTCAGGACTGGGATAAATGGCTCCCCAGCTCCGTTTGCCCTGAACACGCTGGGTGCATGAAGCCACAGGTGAGGCCTGCTTTGTGTTGCGCTGGGAGACGCAAGGGCCCACTCACCGACTCCTTCCCCGCACCCTAGTCCAGAATCCACCAGTTACAATAATTTGGTTAAGGTAGAGGGTTTACGGCGGAGAATCCAAGGGGGGTTGTGAGTTCGACATCCAGACACGCAAACTGTATAATGCCCGGGGGGCGCACTTCCAGCCCGGGGGATTTGGTCTGGATTAGAGCTCACCATTTTCAGATGCCAGCGAAAATTCTCCGCCAAGCTAAACGCCTAAATGGTTAGGTCCAGCTAAAATCATTCAACAAACAGGTCCAGTCAATTTCCAGGATCCAAAGGGGATCGGCACTGCCTCCAAGTTGACACCATCCATGTGGCCAACCCCAAGCGGCATTCCCCCCTTGTCCAAGGTTGGGGAATGTAGCGCCACATAGTGTTTAAATGTCAGTGCTGTGTGTGTCCCGTTTCATTGTCCCATTGACTGCGGAGTGATCAGTTAATGTTGTCCCCGTAAGGAGGAACGGATGATGGGAGGAGTTCACAATCACTTACCTGGAAAACACCTGTATATCAATTAATCAATTACTGCCATCACGGATTTTTTAAGGGAAAAGGAGGAGCGAAAAGGGGAGACCAGCACGAGGGGAGAGAAGGAGAACAACCAACAACGATTCACGATTTCAACCTGCCTGCCCCTTTCATTCCATTGCGCTATCATCCCGTTGTATTTCATTCATCCGGGCTGCCTTCAACCTGACCGCTGAAGACCCGGGGTCGAAATCATTCGCCGCCGCCGAGGAACACGGTGAGGTTATTCCAAACGCCGGGGGAAAAACGAACATTACTATCGCCATTAATCAGTACCCGTATTCAGGACATTTTTTTTCACGTCCCGGGCTCAAGTTCATGATCATTCCGTTTGCCAGCCATTTGTCGTTTTGTGGTGTGTGTTATATGTAACGTGGACAAGGGAGGGATTTGTATATATATATATTGTCGGTTTTGCTGTGGGATTGTTGGGGTGTAGTAATATTTGAGTGTACATTGTCTTGTGGTTGTCTTGTCCCATTTAATACATTTATTTTTGTTTAATTTTACATCCTGCTTATTGTCTTTGCTTTTCAAAACCGCGATTTGGGGAAAAGTTAATCTGTGGGAGTAGGCTTGACAGGAAAAGGTTTCTCAGTCAATTATCCAGGCCACAGGTCTTGGAGGTGTAGCTGCCGGCTGGGAATAAGGGTGGGCCTTTACAGCTTAGATTTAACGATCTGGGCTTGAATGCATAGCCTGCCTTTATAAACTTCCCAATATTCATTTCTTTGGACTGTAATTGTGTGAGGAAAACATCAGACTGTTCAGTGATATTCCCATTTCCAGAAAATGATGTACAGTAGCACAAGGGCATTTGGTGCCATCTGAGTATGCGCCGCACGCAAATATTGGCAGATGCGACTTTTTTTTTTTCACTGTGCGGTTCAGAGCTTCCGTAAAAAGTGATCCATGTTCACTTTCTAATGATTTCCCTCCTAACATTTGCAAAGGAAACAAATTTTCTCCCTAAAACATCAATGCAACTAGACTTATCAAAAAAACTTAATGTATCTTTGAATGTGAAGGAATACATGAAGAAAATATGAATTTTTCCTCAAATGATAACCAAGCTATGAATTAAGGGTTTGCAAAGGAAGCGGGAAGTCTCAACGGGGGCCCCTTTTTGCATCTTGGGAGATATTAGGTACATACAGTTTGAATGGACAGTGTTTAAGACTTCTATCTTGGAGAAAATGCAAGGGCCTGTGGCCAAAATGTTGTTAGTGTCTGTCATTGCAGCTGTCCTAGGAACTGTCAGGAGAAACTGTCAAACCGAAAGAAGTCTTTCATATAAAAATTAGCTAGAGGTTCCCCAGATTTGATTGAAAGGTTACTGGCAGGCTACAAAAGCCTATATGCAGGTACATTTTAAAGAGATTGTGGAAAATAACCAAATCCTCAAAAAATTCTAGTAAGCTCTTCTAAAATTTGAAATGGTAGACAAGGATATTCTCAACTGAACAAGTTATACAAATTTTAAATTGCATTTTCAGAAACCACTAAACCTTGCAAATACAACCTTCAAATTCGGGTAGTGCCAGGAGCGGAAAATGTTATGCTGTGAATTTCGGTCATGACAGATCTTCTAAGACAGGGGCTCCACAAGATCATTAATATATTATTTATATGTATAATATATAATAAAACATTCTTCACCACCATAATCAAAACTTATACTGAAAGGAGCAGGTGAAGTAGGAAAATAAACTCTAAAAAATCTAGAAAAAGGAATTTAAATTTGAAACATGAAATGGAAAGTTGAACCTGGTAATGCACTGGTACTGCCAAATTGTAACTCTTTGGTCCAGTTTGTTTAATAATCTTAAATGGCCCAATAATTCTCCAGGACTAGGTTCCATGATGAAATCATCTAACAGAGATCTCTATAGAATGCCAAATTTTCTGTCCAAAACAATATTTACAATGATCTTTATATTGTAGTTCTGTTAATGTTTTTAAAAATGTATTTTTTAGGTTCATATTTAGATTACTTCCCACCATTTTAAAATTGGTAAGATTATCTGTAACACATGAAACAGAACCTTTGGGGTTATAGTTGAAAGATGAATAAGGTTTTTGAATATTTGTAGAATATTCTGTGAGAGTATTTTTTCCAGTCAAGTCATTTATATTATATCACTGGTATTTCTGTCATTTGATCACTGGCCTCAGTATCATGTTGTGATGTCAAATGTAATTTGATTCCATACTTTAATGAAAATGTTTCAAAGTGTGAGTCTAGATCAGAAGATACAGAGAAAAACAATGTAACCTAGAAATAACACAAAACGTCAAGTTCCATAGCAGGATGGAATGAAATGGATTGTGTTGGTGAACCTCTCAACAACTACCTAAAACATTCCACATCCCTCAGAAGCAGGAAAATCTGTAATAAGATTAAAAGTAATGTATTTACCAGCAGAAATGGGTAGAGTAACCAAAATTTTACATAAGTAAGGTAGCATTACTTCAAAATAATATTACACAAGTAGAAGTAAAAAGTAGTCATCAAAAATTACTCAAGTAAAGAGTAAAAAGTATTTGGTGAATAGACTACTCAAGTACTGAGTAACTGTTTGATCATAATAAATTATTTACTTTTTTAGAAATGTAATGAGACAGACAAAATATATATAATAATGTGCAAATTCTAATAAAATAAAAATGAGTAAAATAAATAACATCTATACAAAATAAAGATGCACAAATAACACAAAAGTTCCAAGTCTCAGTTTTTCTACAGCAAAGCTTTTGTGAAGCTAATAGAAATAACACAACAAGGCAGCTTGTACACTGTACAAAGTCTCACTTTACCTTGACTCTGCATGTTTGGTTAAAAGCGTGCTTGTTCTTCACTCAGTGAAGTGATGGTTAAGCTTCAGCAGGAGTTAGCTCTCATTTTTTTTTTCATGCTCATTCTTTCTTTCCCTGTCTGTGAGGTGTTTGTGCCGCTATGCCACCACAGTTTGTGTGTGGTCATGTGACTGTATGGCTACGTCTGATTTGTGAAAGGAGCCTTGTGATTATTGTTGCTACATATGATTGGTGAAAGCGAGTCTTGTGATTATTGTTGCTACGTCTGATTAGTCAGAAACAGTCATGCAGTAGATCCATTGGCAGCTACTCTCTGGCAAAAATATAATGTACAGTATCTAATGGAAAAAAAGTAATGATTAAGTATTGCCCAATGTTAGCGAGTAAGAGTAGTGTTTCTTCTTCACAAATGTACTCAGGTAAAAGTAAAAAGTATGGCAGTAAAACTACTCTTAGAAGTACAATTTTTTAAAAGTTACTCAAGTAAAATGTAACTTATTACTACCCAACTCTGGTTACCAGCAACTATCTGCAAATAGGTTAGGGCTGCAACATACCTACAGGAGACCAGAAGCTGAGTTAAAACTATTACACGTTTCACTGACCTTAGCATAATTAATCTGATTAATAGTTGTCCACCAGGATTAGTTGATGTTAAAATTCTTATTTTGACAATGTTTGAATGTCCTGAGTGATTAAACATGGCCCAAAATTAAATCTTGTCGTATGGATTCTTTTACAGATTTCAGTTCCTTAGGACCCTCAATTTCAGGAGCTTCAATAAAACAAGCTTGCATATCTAATTTGTCTAAACTACTTCAGTATCTGTTTCTACGGTGTGAATAATTAC
Source organism: Polypterus senegalus (assembly GCF_016835505.1). NCBI lineage: Eukaryota > Metazoa > Chordata > Cladistia > Polypteriformes > Polypteridae > Polypterus > Polypterus senegalus. The sequence continues at coordinate 8,515 of NW_024380748.1, read as the reverse complement.
TGTAGTTCTGGCTCTTACTCATGTTCAGTATGATCAAATTGGCAAATCTTCAGCCTTGCCTTTAATTTTACTAAGTTGAGAGAAAATAGCAAAATTAAACCTTCTTAAAAAATAAATACCAAATTACCTGCCAAGTATTCAGCTGTTTTGGTTATTATAAAATGTGATTTTCTTGTATTATTTATATCAATATCATAAACATAAATTAAAATAACAAGTCTAAATATTACAGACATCTCTGGAATACCACACAATGACCGACTCATGTTGAGCATTCTCCTCTTGTTTGCAGTCTTTGTCTCCTACTGTTAACCAAAGTATAAGTAGATTGTGTGGCATGCTTTACTTTTATCTACTTTGTATATACAGTACTTGCAGGCTGAAAATCCCAACCTTATTACTGGGTAGGCATGTCTTGCACCTATTGTACTTTTTTATGCATATTTACCCTTTTGCATTCACAAAAATAAAATCTGTTGACCCCTAATTACCTGCTCTAAGTGCTGTTGTGTGCCTACAGTATATATATATATATATATATATATATTGTCACAAGAACGAGACATGGACAGATAAAGAGTTGGGGCAGCCACCCGTATAATGTATCCTGGCTGCAAAGTCGTTTTCTTAAAAATACAGAGCACTGAAGTGCATTCAAGAGTCAAAACAAGACTGAAACAAAGGAAAGGGGCAGGTTTTAAAGGGGAGACAGGAAGTGAGTCGTATGGATCTGGCGCGTGGTCTTCCACCATTGGCTCGTAGCCGGAGGTGACATCAGAGGGACTGGAGCTGGTGTGGCCGACTTCCATTGGCTCAGTCCCGGAAGTGATGTCAGGAGATCCAGGTGAAATCCCGGGGATGGTCTACAGGCAAGGGAGAAAAAGAGTCAGTGCACTCTGCCACACCCGGCATGCCTCGAACTGCCTTCACTCAAGCCCTTTAGCTGCCTCCCATGCGTGCGTGTGTGACAAGGCCCCCTTAGCCCAGACCCGGCGGGTGGCGACCTAACGAGAGTCGTGAACCGAGAAAGAGCATCAGCGTTGGCGTGGAGGCGCCCGGCGATGAAGCGGCGAAAACTTATGCGGCTGCAGGTCAAGAAACCACCGGGTGACCAGCGGATTCGACTCCTTGTGGAGGGCCATCCACTGTAGGGGTGCATGGTCCGTGACAAGGGTGAATTCCGGCCCAACAGGTAGTACCTCAGCTGAGTAATCGCCCATTTAATGCCAGAGCCTCCCTCTCCACGCATACCTGGTCTCCCGGTCCAACAGTTTCGGCTCAGGAACATGATGGGGTGCTCCACACCATCGGCGCTTTGGCTCACGCGGCCCAGGCCTGTGTCGGCGTCCGTCTGGAGGATGAAAGGCAAAGAAAAGTTAGGTGCCATCAAAACAGGTGTGGACGTAAGGGCCTGCTTTAAGTCACCAAATGCAGCGCCTGTTTTTTCAGTCCATGCCACAATGTTCGGGGCCCTCTTCTTTGTTAAATCAGTCAAGGGCGCCGCTCTCTCCGAAAACCGGGGTACAAACCGGCGGTAGTACCCGGCTAACCCGAGAAAGGCTTGGACCTGCCGCTTGGTTCGTGGACGGGGCCATTTCAGAATGGCATCAATTTTGGAGCACTGTGGCCTTCGGTACCCGACCCACCAGGTAGCCTAAATATTTGGCCTCGCAATCGAAGAAGCATTTCTTGGGATTAATCCGAGACCCGGCCTCACCAAGTGTCCGTAATACCGCTTGGACATGCTGTAGGTGTTCCTTCCATGTGCTGGAATAGATGCCACCGTCATCCAGGTAGGCAGCACTGTATGAGTTATGAGGCCGAAGCACTTTGTCCACCAGGCGCTGAAAGGTTGCTGGAGCCCGTGTAACCCAAATGGAAGGACCGCGATACTGCCAGTGTCCGCTAGGGGTACTAAGCACGGTTTTACCTTCGAGTCCGTTAAAGGAACCTGCCAGTACCCTTCGTCATGTCAAGTGTGGTCAGGTATTGAGCCTGTCCAAGCCTCTCGAGGAGGTCGTCCGCAGCGTGGCATTGGATAAGCATCAAATTGGGAGACTTGATTAAGCCGGAGTCATTGCAGAACCTCAACTTCCGTCAGGCTTACCGGCAGCACAATGGGGCTGGACCAGGGACTATAACTTTCCTCAATCACACCTAGCTCCAGCATGCGATCTCAAGCTCCACTTCAGCCTTTTGCCTCGGGAAGGCGATCGAGGCGTTCTCGGACAACAACCCGGGCTCTGTCCGCGATGTTGTGCTCAATCAGAGAGGTCCTTCCGGGGTTCTCACTGACTACCTCCCGAGCGGTCCGGATAACTGTTTCCAGCTCCTGCGCTGTCTGGGACTTAAGTCCGTGCGAAGTTAAGGTGCGTGTGTGTGGCGAAGAGTGGCGGGGCTGGCGGAGGAGGATCGGGGTCCCTGTCCTTCCACGGTTTCAGCAGGTTCACATGATAAACCAGCTCCTTTGGCCGGCGATTGGGTTGACTCACCAAATAGTGACCAGTCCCTTCCTCTCCTTAACTTCGTAGGGGCCCTGCCAGTGGGCAAGCAATTTAGAGTGGGAGGTAGGCACTAGGACCATGACCCGATCTCGGCGGAACTCCCGAAGAGGCGTGCAGCGTTGTAGTACGGGCCTGTGCTGCTTGAGCCTCCTCCATGTGACTTTTAAGGACAGGCGAATCTTTCCAAATCTATCGTAACTGCGCGATATACTCCAGTATGTTTGTGGAGGAAGAGCCTCTTCTTCCCAGCCTTCTTTCAAAATATCTAATATGCCCGAGGTTGTCGCCCGTACAGTAGTTCAAAGGGGAGAACCCGTGGAGGCTTGTGGGACTTCCGATAGGCAAAAGGGCGAGGGGAGGAGCTGATCCCAGTTCCTTCCATCCTGCTGACCACTACTGCAGCATTTGCTTGAGAGTTTGATTAAACCTCTCTACTAATCCGTCGGTTTGAGGATGATACACGAGGTCTTTAAATGCTTTATTTTCAGTAATCTGGCAGTCTCCTTGAGCGTTTCCGAGGTGAAGGGGTCCCCTGGTCTGTCAAGACTTCTTTAGGGATCCCCACGCTTGAATACCCTAGTAATTCCGTCGCGATGGCTTTAGAGGTAGCTGGCGCAGGAACAGCTTGAGCGTGTGTAGCGTAATCCACGAGGACTAAAATGTACTTGTGTCCTCGGGCTGAGGGCTCCAGGGGTCCCACCAGGTCGACCCGATTCTGTGGAAGGAGCGTCAATCAGTGGAATAGGAACAAGAGAAGCACGGTCCCTCCTAGGAATTTATGCAGTTGACACTCCGGGCAGGAGCGCCAAGCGGCGAACCTCCTCATTAATTCCTGGCCAGTAGAAGCGGGCTTGATCCGCTCCAGAGTTTTGGTTGCCCAGGTGGCCACCTAGGAGGTGGGCGTGTGCTAGCTTCAGACCTGCGCGGAAGGTGCGGCACTAGCAGCAGCCTCGTCTCCTGCCCGTCATGCATTGCTACGGTAAAGGAGGTCATTATCTAGCACAAAGTAGGGGCCCTGTGGCATCGACTGATTAGTCGCTGGCCATTGACAAGGACCACTGCATTTTTACAAACTTCAGAGTCATCATTCCATTGCTCCCTTCTAAAAAGCGGCGTTTCTTTAAATTGGAACCAACCACGGAGAGAGGGTCAGCGTCGACCTCAATGGGCGTGGTTTCCTCCCGCTCGCGCGGCGTTGGTGGATGGCGTGTTAGCCAGCGGCGGCCGGGGAGTTGCCGCGTCAGTCAGGGCGACGCCGTCTCTCTCTGCGGCTGATTACGGCGTGGAGGCAGCGAGGCGGGTTATCTCCGTCCATAGCGAGGCCCAAATTAACCCGGGAGTGGTATGTGTCTCACGCTTTTGATTTTAGACCAGTCCGCCCTAGTATCACCGGGTGTGGAGGATCAGGTAGGACGGCTACGGTGAGTTCTGAACTGACCCTCCGTAACTGATGACACAAGCGGCGGACCTGTACCAGCGGATGTCTCCGTGGACACAGGTTATACCGGTCTTAAATTTTAGCCACTGTTGCGGTTGCACAAAGGCGGGCAACAATGGAAATGTTGCTGCGGTCGAACAAACCTGTGGTCTTGTGTCCGTTGGCGATCCTGCGCCAGTATGTGGGACCGCCAGCGGATTAGCCAAACACACCAACCCCTCCTCACCCTCCACCTGCATTCCTCCCTTGCCCCAAGCGGTTTTGCGGCGCCCTTTCCAGGGCGCCAATCTGACTCCGGATTGTACAGGGAGGGGCTAGGTCTTAGGCATACCCGGCTGAGTTTGACATGAGGGCGGTTCTGCTCCCCAGAGTGTGAGGCCGCCCTCTGCGTCTCCATAAGCTCTATGAGCTCAGACATGTTCTTAAACGCTTGCCCCAAACCGGCTGGGTGAAGCCCGGGGCGCTTCCAGGAGCAGATAGCAAGCTACCTGCTCTATTATTTGTAGGCGTGTTTTCAAATGGCGTAGCCAATGCCCTACCATTGCCCATAAGGACCAGGCTTGTTTGTTGGTGCGCTCAGGTCCCAAACCCCCATTTTTTATTTTATTACCTGCCAGTCTGGGGGACCCCTAGGTGGTAAATGGGGCTTTGGTTTTGAGGGAGGCAGGACTCTCCCCAAGAGAGCTATGAGTCCCCTTTTCCTCCCTCCAGGGCAGCCCAACTGTGAGCCCCCCCGCCCCTCCCTGGCCCTCCAGATGGCCTAGTTATGAGTGCCGGGGCGGAGCCCGCACGGTCACACCAACCACGGGCACCCTCCCCCCCTGAAGGACTCGGCCCGCGCTCCCACCTGGGATATTGCAGGTCCTGTCCCCCTTTTCTTCTGGGACTTCTCCATCCTGCCGACTACGCCACTGTCACAAGAACGAGACATGGACAGATAAAGAGTTGGGCAGCCACCCGTATAATATAGTATCCTGGCTGCAAAAGGTCGTTTCAAAAATAATAAGCACTGAAGTGCATTAACGGAGTCCAGTACAAGACTGAGGGAAAAAAAGGAAAGGGCAGGTTTTAAAGGGGAGACAGGAAGTGAGGTCATATGGATCTGGTACGTGGTCTTCCACCATTGGTTAAAGCGGAGGTGACATCAGAGGGGCTGGAGCTGGTGTGGCCGACTTTCATTGGCTCAGTCCCGGAAGTGATGTCAGGAGATCCCGGTGAAATCCCGGGATGGTCTACAGGCAGGGAGAAAAGAGTCAGTGCACTCTGCCACACCCCGGGATGCCTCCCAACTGCCCTTTACTCAAGCCTTTAGCTGCCTCCCAGGACGTGGTGACAATATATATATATATATATATATATTTAGGGAGGCAGTGGGGGTAGTGGTGTAGTGTAGACTTCAAGTGACCATGAGCAAGTCAGTTGCCCTGCCTGTGCTTCCCAAAGAAAGCCTAAAGAAATGGAACCAATTGTATCATTGTGGTAATCTGCTCCAAGTGTTACTACTTTAAAAAATTGCTTAAAACAGTGTGCAAAAGAAGTTAAAGCACTTACCTGTTAAACTGTCAAGGTGCAGGAGGTGCTTTTGGGAGGATCATAACTTTGACTTCAGCAGGTTTTCGTTTTGCGCTGATGGTGGCTGGGCACACACCCTTTTTAGGCTGCCGCATGTTTGCTCATCACAAATTTGGAGCGCCCTAGCCCTTGCCAAAACTAAGTAAGAGTGTGGAGTGTTTTTTCTTGGTAGCCCTGCATTAGGTTTGAGAAGGGAAACCCGAGAGAAAGCCCAGGTCAAGTTTCAAAGGAAGTAACTACCTCAAGGAGAAGTCATTGGCTTGTCTGAGGGAAGCACGTCGTGAGGTCGAGGCCGCCTGTCTATTTAATACATGCCTTGCAGGGGTTGGCGAGCATACTCAGAAAGCACCAGAGTCAGCCGATGGTAGAAAGGTGGCATGACATAGGATTGGATGTAAGTTTGTGCCCAGGTATAGAGGCACTTCCAGCCTATAGGGTTGCCATTGGACCCAGTCATGGGGGGGGTATGGTTGGTGTAGTTTATCTTTGAAAGTATACCAAGCATAGTGGCTTCTACCTTATTTGTAAATATTTCTTGTCTATATAAGTAAAAATATAGATATCTCCTAGTTATGGTTTTGTTTTGGTGGGAGGTATTTATATAGGTGGGTTTGTGCTGCACTTTTTTTGTCTGTTTTTTTATAAACACTGTTTTTCCTTCTTGTAAATATTTTTGGGATTTGTTGGGCTGTGTTTTGTGTAGTTCTTTCTAATCATATATATTTTTTTTTATTTTGGGACTAGCAAAATGCTGGGAAATATTCTGCACTATTTTTGATCAAAACATTGCTGTTTTGTGTCTTTTTGTGCACCTGTAAATAAAACCACTACTGTATTGTTTCGTAAATACCATCTTTTGTGTCTGTTTTCCGGCCTGACTTCTCTCAGGTCTGATCCCAGTCAGTCCCAAACTACAAGGCGCAATGTAGTCGGGTGACATCCTTGGCACTACATGGGGTGTCACAATCATAAATATTGTAAGTGCTTGCATAAAGGCGCAGCCAAGTAAGTAAATATAAATATATATGATGCTGTCATTATTATGCAATGAATAATGTGAGAATTAGTTCTTCACTCAGAAACCTGCTAACCACTCCCTGTTATTACAGTATGGACTGTTGTGTCCAAGTGGAATCTTAGGCTTTAGTAGGAATATATCATTGAATGAATTTTTCATTCTGTTCGTGGGAGGATTGACAGAGTAATTTAACACAGTTTGCAGGATTTTAAATTTTATTTGTGTGCAAAACAGATTTAAACCATAATATTTTCAACTTACAGATCTTAATGCAATTCTTGTACAAATATAATGTATACAAAATGAAAATTCTGTTCATATCCATTTTTAACAGTTGTAAAATGTACTTGGCACACCATATTAACAAAATAAACCCTTTCTCCTTACATAAACTGTTCCCTTTAAATTTTTAAAATATTTCAAAATAACTCTTCTAAACTTCTAAAAGTAAACAAAGGAAAAAACACCTGCTGATACCTAGAAGATACTTTATTGCTATTTAGAAAATAAACCACATTGGTTATATTTAGATGAAAACAGCATTGAGAAGCAGTGGATCCTTTCACATTTTCTTTTCAGCTCTTGTCAGTTTAAGGTGATCAAATGCCCAGCATTACGTTTAACTAGATGGTTAAGGAGCTGAACCTGTAACAAAAAATTACTTTTGTAAAATTTTATAATTTGGTTGCATAGAACATTTAATTTTCAAAGTTCTGTTATTTATTTTTAGAAAACTGAAACATCACACCCATGACAAGTCTAACACATCCATGTAAGACGTCCATCCTGCTGTAAGACTAACTTCATAATTTATTCATTTCAAACGATTCTCAGTCCCCGAAATGTATCAACAGAGCAAAATTTTAATTAGTTAGTATAGTATAGTTTTTAGAACTAGCCTCAAACCATTTACATTAGTCACAATCCAGTTGGCAAAAAAAAAGATGAAGTGCTAAAAAATTTTTTCCCCTTTTTGGGATCATTGGTTATAACTTTTCAAGAGACAGAGATTGAGTAAACTTGTTCAAACAGATATAAAAATGAAAGCAGGGATGCTGAAGACAGAAGTCATTGTTCATGTATTATTAAAAGGGGGAAACCCAATGCTAGAGTTAGGGGCAAATACAGGCTAATCAAGGAATAAATTCAAGTGAAAGGACATTTCAGTTGTACGTTTGGTAGAAACATGACTTGCTCTGCTCAGAGCTAAATTCCCTTTTACTAAAACAGGCAGCCACTGTTATGCCAAACTGGTAGGCTGCATATCCCAAAAGCTGCTACAGTGAAAGCAAGGAGTCAGTCAGTCATGAGCACCCAAAGAAACAGACCGACCAACTACATAGAAAAAACAAAAAAGGGGCAGAATGGGTTGTTGACGCTTGCACAGACCAGAGCAAATGGGGAATTGTTGGTTCATTCCCAAAATTAATTAGTAGTTCTGTATGCAGGCAGTGAATATAAAACTACTTTTTTGGGGGAAATGACCAGACAAAAAATGTATGTGCATTATTCCAGTTAAAGCAAGCATCTCCAAAGACTACTCTATTGTCCTGGCTGTTTACATGTTTCTTGCTTACAGACTATCCTTTTTCATATGCAAGAAAGCCACTCTAGACTCAGCTTTATGACTGCTAAAATATGTGTCTATTATCTGAGACTGGGCAAGGTAAAAATTTCACAGAGTCTTTGTTTATTGCTAATCTGCTGAACATGACTGTCTTTCTTGACCACCATTCTTCATTTTCAACATTCAGAGCAATTTTCAGATTTTACAATTTTTTTCTTATTTTAATACTTAATTGGTTTTATTCATGTATTTGTATGTATATATCATTAATTTTCTTATTTTATATATGTTGTTCACTGGGAAAAAAGGGTTTATATATCAAAAATGAAGTAATATTGTGTACTCAAGTAAGGATATAATGTGTTGTTTTAAGGTTTTAATACCTGAAAAAAAAACCCTATTAACTTTTTTTTATT
>NW_024380747.1:0-2248 GCF_016835505.1 Polypterus senegalus | reverse complement strand
ATTTTTAAATTTACATGAAACATCACCAAACAGAGCCTTATGATGAGCTCATAGACATTAACGACCCTGGCCATTGTCTCTCACCTGTAACACACCCCACTATCCTGGGTGCCATTAAAGAGCAGGGAACACAGTCAGTGTTAATTAAGGCCTGTCAAAAGCGAATTTCTTATATAAAAATAGTCTCATTGATCAACCATAAACGAGATTAGAGACATTAACACCTTTGGCACGTGGCCTGAGAGCACAGCAGCCAACCAAAAATAGTTTCAACAGTGGCCACATTTCCAAATTCAAAAAAATAAAAGTTGAAATGTGCTTTGTGTGTGATGTACAACTTGAATATCATTAATAAAATACTCTACATAGGAGGGTCTGTAGATTATTTTGAGCCCTCACTTTTCTTAGTTGCACTATAGTTCAAGGTCTGTGGCCTTTACAAACCTGATTTTTTTGTATATGAAAGTTGAATTAGTTGATCTGCCATTCATTTTAAAGGCAAAAAAAAAATCACACTTTAGTAAATCGTTCCTTGGTGTAAAGAAAACAAAATATGTGCATAGTGTTTAGATATATGGTTGAGTAATCCTGAGAGTCATATTTTGAAATTATTTTTAATATGCAGGGCACATGTGCATTGCCTGAAGTATACATTTACTTATAATGCTGATGCTTTTACCCATTAGGTTATAGTTCTTTTTAGTTATCCGATTGGAGTACATGCAGGGTAAGTGACTTATTCAGGCTGACACAGGGACAGTAGTGGGATTTGAACCTAGAGCCTCAACGCTTGACATCTATTAAATCATCAGTAGTAAATTATTAATGATGATGATATCGGCCTTATTCCATACGATCATGTTGTTTATGTATTCTTTAAATTGTCAATTTGGCACCAAAGTATAGATACATCAGCTATGTAACCACCTTACTCTTGCATGAATTTTATACAAATATAAATATTTTACTTTACCACCATCATCTGTGGCATGTATGTACAGCAGCCGAGTCTGATTTTAATATGGACACTGAAGGACACCATCTTTTCATTCTAATCCCAAAGCAGATTGAATGGCCAGGCATCTACATGTGTCCTATTCACTTCTGGCAACATTTCTGCTGTCTATCACTGAGCACCAAGCAACCTGACTGCACACACACCTTAGGCATCTATGGCCATAAGTTTCCAGATATGAGGTGGATGTTTTAGATATAGTGGGAGAGACTGACAAACGTGGCTTTATTAAAAGTGTAGCCTTTACTTCAAAAAGGGTAAAGGCAACAATCCATTAAGCAAATCTCACCTATGAAGACTTTCCCACACCCAAGTACAGGGGCCCTCTGCAGTACACAACCTCGAAGTCCCTGTACCAGGACATCTCTCCGGTGCCTGCTGCACTGACTGGATCCCATCACTGCCCACCAGAGGCTGTTATTTTCTGATGACTGTACCATTGTGGCATATAGTAACCTGCACCCAGTCACCCAGCCACGTTCTCATTCAGAGTCAAGCAAGAAGAATAAAATCAGTTCAGATATTATCTTACGTGTCTTTTGTTCATTCCTACTATGTGGCTGCTGCTGCTGCACATTATCACCATGAAAACTAAAGTAGGCTGATCACACTAGAATAGGCACAAATAGACACAGGTAGCAGAAACTCTGATTTACAATTCAAGGATGCTGTGGACCTCAACCAATCATCTGACTTGGGGTATGGGGTTAAAGAGTAATCTAACCATCAAGTAGCTGCTTGGATAGCAACAGTCCTGCTTGTACTGGGGGTTTCTGCAGCTTCCTCACCAGGGGCCTCATGCATAACGCCTTGTGTAGAACTTCGCACTATGACATGACATAAGCACAAAGTCAATGTGCTTATGCACAGAAAAAATCAGATGCATAAATCTGTGCGTTCGCTAACTTCCATGTTCTTCCACTATAAATCCCGGTCAGCGTGAAAAGTAACGCTCGTGCATGCACCTTCTTTCCCGCCCCAACTCCTCCCAGAATTATCGGCTCTAGGCTCGGTGGCTCCTTAGCTCGCCAGTCTCATTATGGTATCTTATGCACAGCGGATGGCCACATCTGGTGCGGACACTACATAGCTGCCTCATGTTCATGACACAAGCGTTTAACTTTGTGTTTTTAGCTATGTAGTTATATACTGAGTATAAAACAGAAAGAAAATATTGGCTTGGAGGCCCTGTGCACATGCCTAAGGCCGCCCCTGCAATCCTGTCTCTTTCAA
>NW_024380746.1:0-5790 GCF_016835505.1 Polypterus senegalus | reverse complement strand
CTCCAGTCTACTTGATGATTAGCAGAGCAATGGACGAGATACAGCAACTGATCAATGTTCATCCGCTGCCGCGGCGCCTTTCACCAGACGCGCAAATCTGCACTGCTTCTTACAGAAATATCTTTGGCTTGCAGTGTAGAAAAGAGAACTTGCTGACACTAAACACCCTAAAATACAGTCACGGACGGCAGCATGTCTGGCGTCTTATGCATTTCGTTTTTTTTTTTTCTTGATTTGTGTTAGTTCATTACTTGTTCATTATTTGTATAGATTGAGTTTTTATTTATTTATTAAGACTCGCTAAAAATTACAGCTTCAACTACTCCTGCACACCTCTGAGATGACCGCGAGGCTACATGACTCCTTTGTTTACAACCGGGAGCAGCTGCTGGGGCTCCGGCAGTACAGCCGCTGGTATTTGGTACGATTATCCCGCGGAGATCAAGAGGAACTACCGCTGGCTGCAGAGCGGGAAAGCACGACGGCTAAAGAAGAAAAGATTTCGTCCTGCTCTACCGCAGTAGTGACTGGTAATGTTAGATTCTGGCTAATAAGATGGATGAGCTGGCAACGCTAACAATGAAAGAGAAAGCTTTCGGGAGTGCAGTGTTATGTGTTTTCTGGAGACATGGCTGCACGAAAACATCCCCGACTCTGTTGTGGATTTAAACGGGTTTCAGTGTGTGAGAACGGACAGGGACACCGGTAGGAGCGAGAAGAAGAGGGGAGGAGGACTCGCTCTTTATGTAAACAACCGCTGGTGTTCCCCCAGTCACGTTAAGGTGAGGATGGTTGTGTGTACTAAACACATTGAACTGTTAGCAGTCGGTCTCGCCATATTATCTGCCCAGAGAGTTTTCCATCGCTATTATCATCATTGTTTACATCGTCCGGACGCTAACGCGTTCAGGCGTATGACGTCATCAGCTCCGGTAACGCGGACCTCCTGACTCAAGTCCTGCTGCGCTTATAGCCATACGGGAGACTTTTAACCACACAAACCTCTCCACTGTTCTACCCACATTCAAGCAATATGTTGATTGCAAAACCAGAGACAATAAAACACTGGACCTGTTCTATGCCAATGCTTCTGAGGCATACACCTCCATCTCTCCCTCCTTGGGCAGGGCTGACCATAACCTTGTCCATCTCCAGCCCCTTTATAAACCTGCGTCCAGAGACAACCTGCATTCAAGAAGACTGTCATGAGGTGGACAAGGGAGACAGAGGAGACTTTGCAGGGATGCTTTGAGGCAACGGACTGGGATGTTCTCTGCAGTTCCCATGGGGACAATATAGACAATCTGACAGACTGCATCACAGAATATATTAACTTCTGTGTGGACACTGTTGTTCCCAAAAAAACTGTTTGTTGCTTCCCCAACAATAAACCCTGGGTAACTAAAGATATCAAAGACACACTTAATAAAAAGAAGAGAGCTTTCAGAAACGGTGACAAAGAGGAGTTGAGACTGGTACAGAGGGCTGAAATCTAAGATGCAGAGGGAAAGACTGCTACAGGAGGAAGCTGGAAAGCAAACTCCAAGAAACAATCCCAGAGAGGTGTGGAGATGGAATGAGGGCCATTACTGGCTTGGAAACAAAAGAGAAGTGTTGGGATGGATGGAGATGTGGAATATGCAAACAATCTAAATCGGCACTTTAATAGGTTTGACTCCCCTACGTCTCCTCCCCACACTCAGCTCTTTCTCAATTCTCCATTCTCCTCCCTCCTCCCCTGCCTGCACACTTTGTCTCTCTCCATCTCTCTCAGCTGATGACATTAGAAGGGAACTGTGTAGACTTCATCCCAGTAAAGCTGCAGGTCCTGATGGCATCAGTCCCAGGCTGCTCAGGTGCTGTGCTGCCCAGCTGTGTGGGAGTTCTACATCTGATCTTCAACAAGAGTCTGAAACTGCAGAGAGTCCCGTCACTCTGGAAAACATCCTGTCTGGTTCCAGTCCCCAAAAAGAACCACCCATTGTCCCCCAGCGACTACAGGCCAGTAGCTCTGACTTCATACAAGCGTTATGAAAGTGCTGGAGAGACTTCTCCTGAAACATATCGTCTGCTGGTAGAACCTTGGCTGGACCCCTTCAGTTTGCTTATCGGCCTCAGTATCGGTGTGGAGGATGCATCATCTATCTGCTGAACCAGGCTTATTCTCATTTGGACATTGCTGGGAACACTGTGAGGGTCATGTTTTTTGACTTCTCCAGTGCTTTTAACACAATCAGACCATCACTGCTGGGAAATAAGCTTACGGAAATGCAGGTGGACGCCCCATTGGTAGCCTGGATTACGGACTATTTAACCAATCGACCACAGCATGTCCGGCTGAAGAGCTGCTGCTCAGATAGCATCCTGAGCAGCGCGAGCGCGCAGGAAACTGTCCTATCACCCTTCCTCTTCACCCTCTATGCGTCTGACTTCAGGTACAGGTCCCAGTCATGTCATCTGCAGAAATTCTCTGATGACTCTGCCATTGTGGCCTGTATCAGGGAAGGACAGGAGGATGAATACAGGAGGGTGGTGGACAGCTTTGTGGAGTGGTGTGAGCTAAATTTTTTACAGATAAACATCACAAAGACAAAGGAACTGGTTGTGGACTTTAGAAAACAGGCTCCTTTTCCCACCCCTGTCACCATCAGAGGAACTGATGTTGAGGTGGTTGAGGACTACAGGTACCTGGGGTACACATTGACTGTAAACTGGACTGGTCCAAGAACACCAACACGGTTTTCAAGAAAGGGCAGAGCCGACTTTACCTATTGAGGAGGCTCAGGTCTTTCAATGTCTGTAGGAAGATGCTGACTATGTTCTATCACTCTGTGGTAGAGAGTGTGGTGTTTTTTGCAGCTGTGTGTTGGGGCAGTGGGCTGAAGACAGCTGAGGTCAACAGGCTGAACAAACTGATTAAAAAGGCTGGTTCTGTTCTAGGTGTCAGACTGGAGAACCTGGCGGAGGTGTCTGAGAGGAGAATGCTGAAAAAGATTCTCGGTATCATGGACAACCCCTCTCACCCCATGCATGCCACTTTGATGGGTCATCGGAGCACGCATAGCAAAAGACTCATTGCCTCCAAGTGTAGAACCGAACGCCACAGGAAATCTTTTCTACCTGTGGCAATAAGACTGTATAATTCTTCCTCATTCTGTAGGTGATCCTTCCCATCATCACATACACCACTTGCACTAATAATCTGTAATTTATTATATATGTTATAGTTTTTTGTTATATTTGTTTGTTGCTTTGCATAAAAGGAGTTATATAGTTATAATACAAACTATTAGTTATAGTTATAGTTATTTGATATTTTGTTGAGAGTTATGTTGTTACTCTGTTTATTTAGTTATTCTGTTTGCACTAGTACTACTGATCTTCTTAACTCTTTATTACCTTATCTTTATTCCTCTTGTTGGCACTGAGCATGTATATGACAAAAGAATTTCCCTCGATAAATAAAGTTCTTATCTATCTATCTATCTATCTATCTATCTATCTATCTATCTATCTATCTATCTATCTATACCTGACCAACACAACCATTAAGCCAACAGCAAACTATTAAGACATGGAAGACATGGAAACGAACTGATATATATCTATTGTTGTTGTTTTCTTCTTCTTGCCGCTCCTTCAGCTGCTTCCGTACTTTCAGCAATTAGGGAACAGCTGGTGATCATTTCTTGAAAGAAGTAAAGCTTTTCGTTATGCGGCCAGGAAAGGAAGCAGTAAAGAATTTCCATTTAGAACTGAATTTTGTCAGGTGTAAATAAAACAAATTCACTTTTCAACTGAAGGATTGAGAGAATGCAGCCTTCCGGGCATTTGCTTTAAAGCTTCGGTTAAGACGAAAGGAATTCTAACGCCGTTTCAGAAGAGTACCCCTTCAGATTTGGGCTGGAAATAAACCTCAATGAGTTTCAAGGATCCGCTAAGATTTATTTCATGCGTTAGTCTGAAATGTTTCTTTGCGCTTAATTTCGCAACTCTGCCAGCATTTGGAATGTGGAATTGATTTTCTGCAGTTTTCAGAACATTTAATTGTCACGTATGTCAGAAACAAAAAGAATCCAAAGTTCCTTGCGCCTCTGAGAAGCCCTTGATTTCTTTAGAAGTGCATTCCTTCGAGAAATTTTGCTTAGAAACACACAATGCAAATCTTGCGGCAATAGCAGCCAAACTGCCTAGGAGAATGCCAAAAGCGCTAGCAGCCCGGCTTGTTGGTCTAGGGGTATGATTCTCGCTTGGGTGCGTAGAGGTCCCGGTTCAAATCCCGGACAAGCCCGCCTTACTTGCTTCGCTTGCGATTCATATCTGAGAGTGTTTAAGTTACGTTTTAGAGATAGTTTCCAATGATAACCATTCCACGTGTCGCTTCCAGTCTACTTGATGATTAGGCAAAGCAATGGAACGAGATACAGCAACTGATAAATGTTCATCCCGTTGCCCAGCGTTTCTTTCACCAGTACGTGTCAATATCTGCACTGCTTCTACAGAAATATTTTGGCTTGCATGTCGGTAGAAAAGAGAACTTGCTGACCCTAAACACCCTAAAATACCTGACCAACACAACCATTAAGCCATTTAAGACATGGAAACGAACTGATATATACCTGTTGTTGTTGTTTGCTTCTTCTGGCGCCCGTCAGCTGCTTCCGCACTTTCAGCAATGAGGAAACAGCTGGTGATCATTTCTTGAAAGAAGTAAAGCTTTTAGGTATGCGGCCAGGAAAGGAAGCAGTAAAGAATTTCCATTTGGAACTGAATTTTGTCAGGTGTAAATAAAACAAATTCACTTTTCAACTGAAGGATTGAGAGAATGCAGCCTTCCGGTTTTTGCCTTAAAGCTTCGTTAAGACGAAGGAATTCTAACGCCGTTTCAGAAGAGTTACCCTTCAGATTTGGGCTGGAAATAAACCTCAATGAGTTTCAAGGATCCGCTAAGATTTATTTCATGCGTTAGTCTGAAATGTTTCTTTTGCGCTTAATTTCGCAACTCTGCCAGCATTTGGAATGTGGAATTGATTTTCTGCAGTTTTCAGAACATTTAATTGTCACGTATGTCAGAAACAAAAGAATCCAAAGTTCCTTGCGCCTCTGAGAAGCCCTTGATTTCTTTAGAAGTACATTCCTTCGAGAAATTTTGCTTTGAAACACACAATGCAAATCTTATGCAATAGCAGCCATACTGCCTAGGAGAATGCCAAGAAAGCGCTAGGCCAGCCGGCTTGTTGGTCTAGGGGTATGATTCTCGCTTTGTGCGTAGAGGTCCCGGTTCAAATCCAGGGTTCTTCCTAAAGAACCGCTTTTCCTTGGTGAAACGGGACAAAACGATTCCTTACCTGGAATGATTGAAAATAGCTTCATCTGTTCTTCTTGCCGCTGCTGCCTAGAACTTGTAGGAAAACTTTGGCGATTTTTGCTGAAAGCAGTGTAAAGCTTCACACAAAGGAAGACAATCCTCTGATGGGATAATTGATTTCTACTTTCAGCGTCCAATTCCAGAGGTAAAAAATCCGACAACCTTAAGTTTAAAACACTGCCGGGCAGGCCCTACAGCTCGATGTTGGCTTGTTGGTCTAGGGGTATGATTCTCGCTTGGGTGCAGAGGTCCGATTCAAATCCGGGCAAGCGCTTACTTTCTTGTTGTTCATATTGAGAATGTTTCAGTTACGTTTAGAGATATTTCAATGCTAACATTCCGCTCCGTCACTTGATGATTAGGCAGAGCAATGGAACGAGATACAGCAACTGATCAATGTTAGGCATCGTCCTTTCCCAGAA
>NW_024380745.1:0-2540 GCF_016835505.1 Polypterus senegalus | reverse complement strand
AATCCCATCACAGAATGAGGGTGAATGGCCGCATTAATTGAATTAAATAAAACCTTAGGATTGTTTGAATGGCGGGATACTACATCGGCAAAGAAGTCATATTTCAATTTCTTAACTTCAGCCTGGAAATTGAAAAGAGAAGATAGTTGTCTGTTTAGAGATAGTCAGTCCATCTTTTTTCCAACACCGTTCAGCAGTTCGACAGGCGCGGCGCATCGATCGCGTAGTTTCATTTAGCCAGGGAGCAGGTCTTACCTTATTACTGCGTCTCTTGGGCAGAGCAATTGCATCTAAAACCATTTCACAGGAGGAATTAAATTTTACGACAGAGTCATCGATGTCATTATTTTGGTCATGCATATAAAGACTAGAGAAAATGGTTTTAAAATCAGATATAGTGGAAAAAACATGAAGAGTCATCATTTAAAATCCAAATCTCAGTGATGAAGAAGAAATCCAGATTATTTGATGTAATAAAGTCTTGCCAAATAAAAATTTTATTAGACACTGATCTCACGTTCAGGAAAGCAGCCTTGATAGAAGTAGAAGAGCTTGTTGCAGGATAAGCACGGATGAGAGTGCGAAGATTAGCAGCGTTTACTGCCTGATTGCATACCGAGGAAAAGTGATGCTGTCTTGAAATGGAGAAATTAAATCCGGTGTGCAGCGCCCATGAATCAGTGATGGATTCCTCAAAAGGAGAAGAGGGGTCATAGACAACTCGCAGGCATCGGGAAACAAAGCTCTGGAACTTGAGTCGGGGTTGTTTAACACTAGAATTACCAGAGCCTACGAAAAAACTCGTAATTCCGTCCCACCTTAAGTCGCTTCTTAAATCCCTTCACACCTCTCCGCCAGCGTCCTTTGTCTTCTAAATGTGCTGATAAAGAGAAGCTTGGAGCAGCCGGCTATTCCATTCCCCCCACCAATTTAGAACGTGCACGAACTTCTCTCAGCTCAGACCTTGATTGAGTATCTGGGAGTGAAGTGGAGTTTTAGAGTGGAAATAATAGATCGTTGTTTGGAACACACGCATTTCATGTGTGTTCCGTTTCTACAGTAATCTGTGTCAACACATTGTTAAAACAGAAACGTTTTTTATATTCTAGTAGTAGATGACAAAATGTAGGCATAAACTATATAATGTATGAAGCCTGAAGTCCAAATAGCAAAGAAACATTTTCACAAGAATAACACAATTGCGATTTTATTCAAAAATATAACTGCAGAAACAAAAAGCTGCCTTAACATGCGACATTGACAGCAGTTTATTGTAACTGACTCCGTGGCTCAATAAACTCAGCCCCCGCTTGGGAATCAAGGGGTCGTGGGTTCGATCCTGCGCCCCTCCGTTTTGAGAAGTAAACTGCTCTTAGTCTTACTGTTTTAGAATAAAAGCATACATTTGATTTCAGTCTGTAACAGCCGGTGCAATTTATGATCCTTGTAAAGCGTTAGCTTTTTTTATTCACTTTTCATTCTCTCAGTCGTTCAGAATCAATCCATACAACCCCATCTGACACAGCTGTTTTCACTAAAGACGCGCTATAAGTCTGCAGTGTACCACGATGCATACTAACGCCAACCAAACCCCCCATTTCTGACACACAAGCGCTGGCGAAGTTGCTTCAGTATCTCACCGTCACTTGCTTTTCTTTTTATTCAGTTTTATTGAGTGTTCCTGCCAGTCCCCGCATGTTGCTGTATGCTGTTTCTTTTGTACTCCAGGACATGCAGAGGAAAGAATGGTAAAGACCAGTAACTTCAGCGCTATATGCAATCATCAGACACTCCCCATCTGCCCGTGTCGTTCAAACACAGGAACATATATTGGTGTAAAAGTTTAACAAAAGTGCACTTTTATTCAAGTGCACTTTTTCCATCGCCTTTTCCTGTAAGAAGCAATATACACACTTCTCTCTATGCTAGGGTTTCTATTACACATCTGAAAGAAAGAGACAATACATGTGAAAATATCCAGCATACAGCAACATGCGGGACTGGCAGGAACACTCAATAAAACTGAATAAAAAGAAAATCAAGTGACGGTGAGATACGAAGAAGGCAGCTTCGCCAGCGCCTGTGTGTCAGAACCTTGGTGCGTTAGTATGCATCGTGGTACACGCAGAGCTATAGCACGTCTGTATTCTGTTTCTTTTGTACTCCAGGACATGCAGAGGAGAGAATAGTAAAGAGCAGTAAGTTCGGCGCTATATGCAATCATCAGACACTCCCCATCTGCCCGTTGTTTTGTTATACTTTTCAATACTTTTATACTGCTCAAACGGGCATGCTCAAAAAATACACGTAATGCCACGAAAAGTGCACGCAGACACTTCATTTCAAACAAAACAAGTGCACTTTTATTCAAAACTACCTGTATAACCAAGAAAAAGAAAGCAAGTTACAGTAGGCGATTGATACGACAGCTTGCATGGTGCAATGCTAAGAAGTGCAGATTTTCATTCCGCTATATAAAATCATCACATTCAAATATTAACAGTTCCTACACACCCAAGGACCGCCCTTCCTACATTTCA
>NW_024380744.1:0-26664 GCF_016835505.1 Polypterus senegalus | reverse complement strand
CCAATTCCTTCAATTTCCAAAGCCAACCAAATTGGCCTCTTTCGGGACCTTCTAGTCTGCTGTGTCTTTATGGGACCAAACTGCACACAGGACCCCAGATGAGGTCTACCAGTGTGTTATAAAGCGAGGAAGAACCTCCTGTGACTTGTACTGCACACATCAAGGCGCTATAAAACTGACATTCTGTTAGTTCCCTTAATGGCTTCTGTCTGCAGTTAAAGCTTAGAGCCCACTATGACTCCTAAATCCTTCTCATAAGGTGGACTCTCGATTTTCCGACTGCCCTTTTGTGTATTCAACCACACATTTTCTTCCTTCATCTAATTCTTTTCATTTACTAACATTAAATTTCATCTGCCACAAATACCAAACCTGTTCTGTCCAAGCAAGGGGAATCAACCCTAGTCGCTCTTCTCTGGACTTCTCTGGACTCCTCGCTATTGGACTTGGCCAAATGACATGTCATGCTTTCACACTGGGGATTCCGCCTTTTCGACTACTTCAATCTGTTTTTGTCCATAAAGTGCCTTTCATCTTAGGAGATGGACATACAGTAATGTAATAAGTATGTGAATTTCCATACTGTGAGGATCATTGAACATAAAATAGTGTGACATTTGTCAAAAAAAATGTTGATTTATGTGGAAACCATTGCTTTGCGCTTTTTTAGAAAAATATTCAGCCCTGGGACAAAGAAAACAGAAAAATAATTACCTAAAACAGTTAAGATCTGGGGCCTCATGTAAAACCCCATTGGAATTTCACTATAACAAAAGCGTAAGCACAAAAGCGAAAAATATTGTTTACAGGAAATCAGATCGGGAATCATGCGTACTCAACTTCCCACGTTGCTTCCTACTAAATCCGACCCAAGCGTGAAACTCGCCTGACGCCATTATATAACCCCCGAACTCCCCCAAATTCACCTCTTTGAATATCAAATGAATATAAATCCACTTAAGCAGCTTCTGCAGAAAAGACAATGGAAAAGCACGGGGAAAATATAAGAATTTCAGCGAATACCAAGTGGAGGCAAAGGAAAAACTACTATTTGTTCAAATAAACCCTGGGATAATCAACAAAAAAGTTGATCGAGTGACTTAGCGTGTTGGGAAACTTGAAAGCTCACATTCACAAAATCGACAGTCCCGGAAATAAAAGAGTCGATATCAAATTAGCGTGAAAACCGAGGTTTAGCCCACTGTCAGTGTCATTGAAAGCTTATTGGGGTACAGAGAAAAAAATAAGGCACACAGTAAGGAAAAAGCAAAAATCCAACTTCAATCTGACTTTTCCCACTTTAATCACGTAGTTTATTTTGTCATTTAGTAGAACATTATAAACTTCATCTTAAAATCTTTTAAATTAACCAGTTCTCAAATCACATCCGTAATTAAAGTAACCCGTTAAATGATTTGTTTTGTATTTGATTTTCTTCTATGTGCTCCGTGTGTGTGAATCACTATGCTTCTTAAACCGGCTCTCTTCCTCCAATTTCGTCACAATCCATTACTTTTGTGATATTACACCCTCTCTAATAACTAAAATACTGGATGTATCGTGATTTATTTTATGATGATAGTTAAAGCGTTATTAAACATGGATTTCCCGGCACTGATTGTGCGACCTTCGTAAATTATTTATTGCAGCAGTACTCAGGGGCGGCTCTATGTCCAATAGGAAGGTTCTAGTCAATATGGTATCTTTATGCACAGTGGATGGCCACTGGTCACTGGTTTAAACTGCAAAACCCTTCGTGCTCATGACCAAGCTGCTTTTGCCGAAATTTTTGCCGGTGCCCTTTTTAAACTGGCTCTTTCCTCCACTGGACACAGGAGTCCACTACATTTGTGATATTACAGCCTCTGAATAACTAAAATCTGGGATATACTGATGTCATTTTCATGATGATGGAGCTAAAGCCGTTATAAACACTAAGGTTTCAGAGCCTTGTGCTCATGACAAGCATTATCTTTGTAAATTTCGCTCGTTTTTGCTATGTCTATTTTCTTTCTGTTTTATATTCAATATATATTGGTGGCCCCCCTGCAGTCCTTCTTTTCTTTCTCCAAGAAACCCGATCCACACAATCAGCTCAATAGACGTTAAGCCATCTGTGGCTTAGAGCGCCGATTCTTCAAAACATACAGTTTGAAGATACAGTGATATAAATACCCCCCGGGGTGCAGTGGGAGGAATCTGGAAAAGATGATCGCTGTAGCTCCTAACGGGAGCATTAAGAAAGAAGAAGGTCAGTTAGGTAACAAGCGCTAAGCAGTTAGGTATTTGGAATATTATGGCTATTCCCTGGACCTTATATTGTACAAGTTAATTATAATCAGATGCGTTACACTAATAAACAATTCGGCTAGTTTCAGTGTATTTATAAACCCGTGTCAGGAAAATAAGAGTAACCACACAGGAACAGTGCAGTGCTTTGGCGCTGGGTTGCCAGTCTGCAAACCGAGGGAGAACTGCCCTACGAAAAGTATGAGGTACCGTGGAAAAGTGTGCTTTAACCAAGTGTAGGTTTTATACAGCATTTGACGTGGAAAGTTCTTACTGCAAATTTCTGCGTCCTCGTTTATACAGGGCCCATGGTCTTTGCGACTGGCCTGGTCTGAGGTAGGTAAGGTTGGGAAGAGTTAACCTTCAAAAACTTCTTTATGCTCCAACAATGATGGACAGATTAAAGGAAAGAAGTCTACGTGACCCTCATCATCAAAACTCTTCCGTGAGAACCCTAAATCCAAAGGGACTATTTCATTTAAAGTTGGTAGAATGCCCAGAGGGGGCAGGCGGTCTCATGGTCTGGAATCCCCACAGATTTTATTTTTCTCCGGCGTCTGGTTTTTTTTTTCTGTCCCCTGGCCCTTGAACCCTTCTCTTATTGATGTTAATGTTGATTTATTTTTATAATTATGTCTTTCCCTTTTTCTATTTTTAATATGTAAAGCACTTTGGGGCTTACTGTTTGTAAGAAAAATGTGCTATATAAATAAATTTTTGTTTTTTTTAAGGAACCTTTTCAGGTTTTTAGAAATTGGATTAACTGTATGTGCAAATCCTCTTAGATGAAAGTCTGCACCGCATAAATTTAAGTCAGTGTTTGATTTGTAATTTTGAACTGTGAGCAGAGGGGGAAATCAAGGGACAGAAGTGTCTTTGTCCCAAAATTATGGAGGCAGCATGTTTGGGGTGGGATTTCAAGGAAGCAGAAGATAAGTTCATTTTTATTATGTCAATTGTGCTGAATAATTAAAAATGGCCCCTGCCCTGGGTTTTTTTCCTGCTTTGTGCCCTGTTTGGTTGGGATTGGCCCACAGATTTGACCCTGTGGTTGGATATGAAGGTTGGATAATGGAGGGATGGAGGGATGGAATGCATGAACCCCAAAACGTTTGGGGTTTAATTCTTGTGTTTCGGTTAAAAGGAGTCGATTTGGGGTGAAGTTTGATAATCCGTTTTACAGAGTTTCCCATATAATTAGGATGAAATTTCCTGCCATCAGTGGATAAAAAAATAATTTAAAAAATGGAAACTCATCAATATTTTTAGTGAGTTTTCCAAAAACATATGGAAACAAAACCATAAAGTTTTAAAAAACTAAAACCTTGGTAATTGAGAAAAAAGAAAAGCGATGGAATCAGTTATCGACACTGAGAGGTGGGGGAGGCAGATTCTGACCCCCAAGTTTCAGTGATGTTATGTTTGGGTGTAATTATACTGGGAAATCCTACCCTCCCCTTGCCATTTGTGGATACTCCGGTTAAGATGTCTTTGGTAAGATTATCTGGGGTTTTTATGATGTGTGGGTAGTCTGTTGGAAAAACAAATTTTAAAAAGAATCGCTATTCTTAGTTTTTCAAAAGTCCCAATCCCCATTTGTTGTCGGGGGCCCTCAAAAAAAGGGGTGTTTGTCTTTTCCCAAATACTGGGGCATTTAAAAAAAAGGGTAGTGGCCCCGTTGGGAAAAAATCTTCCAAAAAAGTCAAAAGATTTGATTTTGTAAACCCCGAAAATTGAAACATACCCCTGTCCGTTCAGGAAACGAGCCTGGGGGTTTTGGGGCCATTGCACTTCAGTTCAATTACAAAACCCCCATTTTTGTCTGAAACAATGCCTTTCTGTACCTGTTCTATAATACCCCCCCTTTTAAACTCCTTTCCCCTAATAAAAACCCCAATTTTTACAAAAAATCTTTTTGGCCCGGCCCATTCCTTGGGCCGGAGATGACCACCCTCTGATCATGTTTTACATTCCTCTATTCCAAATCGGTTTCTTCCGGGACTTTTTCCCCCACAGCCCAAAGGAAAAAAGGGGTTGGGTGCATTGAAACTGGGTCCCGTGTTGCTGGTGTGTGGGGTTGTGTGTCCCCCTGGGTGGTGGCACCCCCGGGGCCTCCCCACCCTGTTTGCCGGGGTTGGCTCCAGAAAACCCCGGCCCCTGGGGGGGTTTTGGGATAATGGATGAATGGACATTCAAATTTGGTTAAAAAATTAAATTACCAAAGAAAACAGGATGACCCATATAAAAACTAACTGTTCAATTAATATTTGCTTTTTGCACCGATTCACCCAACCATCCATTATCAACCGTATATCCTAACTACGGGGTCAGGGGTCTGCGGGGACCCAATCCAAGGCAAAAAAAAAACCCCCGGGGCCACCCCACACACCGGGACAGTTTAGGAAATTTAAAACCTGCATGTCTTTGGATTTGGGGGGGAAAAACCCCACGAAACCGTGGGAAATGAACCCCGTAGGGAGGGGGAAGAATCAGGTCCCCAACTGCGGGGGGCACCAGCACCCAGAAAATAAAACCATGAAGCTGGGCGGGGGTTTGCACCCCTACCACTGGGGTAGGGCCAGCTGCTGGAGCTGGAAGCAAGCTGCTGTGATAGCGTTTTAAACTCCTTTTTTCTCATCTTAGCTAACACAATGCAGCTGGCTTTTAACTGATCATCTGAGCAGGGTCCAAACCTAAGAGGCCCCCCTTTACCAGGTTTTTTAAACCAGATTCCCAATCAGTGACAGCACCTAGCACTGATCTCATTTTGCTTTTTATTTTTCTTTATTCTCCATTCAAAAACACAGCAGTGGTTTTTACAAAAAGAAATTTAGAAATATTTCTACTTTTCTTTTAAATTGAAATGCTTCCTTTTGAAATTTCATTCTATTTTTCCCTTTCTCTGGCAGTGTCCCCTTTTGACAATTAAAACGAAAAGGCAGACGCCGGGGAACAACACAGAAAAACAAAGACCTCAACTACTTTGAGTCAGACCCACTCGTAAATAATGGATTAATGGGAAAAAATTGAACACCTAGAAAAATAGGGTAAAAAACTTTAAAAAAAAAATATATTCCATATAACTCTTGGTACATTTTTAAATATCCCTCCATCCAATTCCCCGCTATAGCCTCAAGGTCACAGGGGGCCCAGATAACCAACTATGGTGCAAGGCGGAAACAAAACCCCGATTTTAATTATTTTTTTTTATTAAAATATATATATATCCATCCATCCATCCATTTTTTTAAGCTGAATCCCAATACAGGGGCACAGGGGCATGGGGAAAAACCCAACCAAATATTAAAAAGGAAAAAAAACCCATTTTTAAATTTTTTTTAATTTTAAATTAAAATATATATTATATATATATATATTAAAATATATATATATATATATATATATATATATATATATATATATATATATATATAATATATTGTTTGGGCCCCGGGGTTTTTCCTCCTCTGACCCGGGGGCCCATCCTGGTTTTGGGGGCCGGGTGGGGCTTGGGCCCCCCCTTGGGGCCCGTGGCCCCGAGGGGCCCCCAATTCAAATCCCCGGGGGCCCCCCACTTCCCCACACCAAAAAGTGCTGGGGGAAACACAGGAACCGGACGCTTCGGGTCGCAGCAAACCCCCCCCACTAGGGGGGCTATGCAAGCAAGCAGGCCCCCCCCGGTTTTCCCCTATGGGGGCCCTCCCCCTCCCGTCAGCAGTGGGTGTGGGGGGGAAGGGCAGAGTTTGGGGAGATGGGGGGGCCAGGAGAAAGGCTTGACGTGTGCCTGGACATTGGGGGGGGGTGAAGAACTGGGGGGGCCCTGACAAATTTTAAAATTGGGAAATAAAAAAGGGTGTGGTGGAACTATTTTTGTCCCTGCTTTGTCCCGGTCCCCGTTCCTTTTATATATATATATATATTGTCACACATGCATGGGGGGCAGCTGGGGCGGTGAAAAGGGTTCCCGGGGATCCGGGGTGTAGAGGCCTGACTTCTTTTCACTTCCGTGACCAAACCCCCGGGGGGCTCCACTGGCTCTCTT
The DNA here is from genome assembly GCF_016835505.1 of Polypterus senegalus. Classification (NCBI taxonomy): domain Eukaryota; kingdom Metazoa; phylum Chordata; class Cladistia; order Polypteriformes; family Polypteridae; genus Polypterus; species Polypterus senegalus. The sequence goes on along the minus strand of NW_024380744.1, from coordinate 20,333 downwards.
TTAATCCCCCGGGGCAACCGAAAAGACCCACTGTCCGGCCCCCCGATGTCATCTGGGCCTGAAAAGAAAATGAACCGTCCGATCCGGCCTCACTTTTCTTCCCCTTTAAAGCCACCCTTTTCCCTTTTCCCCAGTCTGGTTTTGCCTTTTAGCATTCAGTGCTGTTTTTAAAAAAAAAAAATTTTTCAGCCGGATCAAATAATTGGTGGCGCCCCAAACCTTTTTTCTGCTTTTTTTCCCTTTTTATTAAATATATATATATATATATATATATATATATATATATATATATATATATATATATATATATAACAATATATATATATATATATATATATATATATATATATATATACAGTATATATATATATATATATATATACAGTATATATATATATATATATATACAGGTGCTGGTCAAAAAATTGAATATCAGACAAAGTTGATTTATTTCAGTAACTCCATTAAAAAAGTGAAACTTGTATATTAGATTCATTCATTACACAGACTGATGTATTTTTGAATTTTTTATTTCTTTTAATTTTGATGATTATAACTCAACTAATAAAAGTCCCAAATTCAGTATCTGGAAAATTGAATATTGTGAAAGGTTCATATTGAAGACACCTGGTGCCACACGGCTCTAATAAAGCTAATGAACTAAAAAGGCCTTTAAATGGTCTCTCAGTCGAGTTCTGTAGGCTACACAATCATGGGGAGACTGCTGACTTGACGGTTGCCCAAAGCGACCATTGACACCTGGCCGGAGGGCCAAAACACAAAGGTCACTGCTAAAGAGGCTGGCTGTTACAGAGCTCTGTGTCCAATCACATTAATAGAGAGAGGTGAAGGGAAGGACAAGATGTGGTAGAAAAAGTGAACAAGCAATAGGGATAACTGCTTGTACCCTGGAAGGATTGTGGAAACAAAAGGGGGGGAGATTCACAAAGAGTGGACTGCAGCTGAGTCAGTGCTTCCAAGAACCACCAGGCACAGACGTATGCAAGATATGGGTTCAGCATGGCAGCCCTTTGTGTCAAGCCACTCTTGAACAACAGACAGCTTCAGAAGCGTCCACCGACTGGACTGCTGCTGTGGGGAAAGTTATTTTCTCGATGAAGCAATTTAGCATTTTTTTGGGGAAATCAAGGTCCCAGAGTCTGGAGGAAGAGGGAGAGGCACAGAATCACGTTGCTTAAGGCCCAGTGAAAAAGTTCCACAGTCAGTGATGGTTTGGGGTCCCCGATCTGCTGGTTTGGTCCATTGTGTTTTCTGAGGTCCAAGGTAAACGCAGCTGTTACCAGGAAGTTTTGGAAACACTTCTTGCTTCCCTGCTGCTGCGAACTTTATGGAGATGCAGATTTCATTTTCCAACAGGACCTGGCACCTGCACAAAGTGCAAAACTACAGTACCTGGTTTAGAACCATGGTTTCCCTGTTCTTGATTGGGCCCGCAAACTCGCTGTTAACCCCACAGAAAATCTAGGTATTGTGAGAGGAAGATCTGCCCGAACCAACAATTCAAAAAGAGCTGAAGGCCACAATCAGAGCAACATGGGCTCTCTATAACACCTGGCGGTGCCACAGACTGGTGACTCCATGCCACGCGCATTGCTGTAATCCAGGCCAAATGAGCCCTAACTAAAGTATTGGTCCCGCTCATACTTTTCATGTTCACCTTTCAGTTGGCCAACATTTCTAAAAATCCTTTTTTGCATCGGTCTTAATTGATATTCTAATTTTCCGAGATACTGAATTTGGGACTTTCATTAGTTGTGAGTTATAATCATCAAAATTAAAAGAAAGAAACATTTGAATCCATCAGTCGTGTAATGAATGAATCTAATTACAGTTTCACTTTTGAATGGAGTTACTGAAAATCAACTTTGTCGATATTCAATTTTTAACACCTGTATATTATATATTATAAGTATATAATATATATATATATATATATATATATATATATATATATATATATATATATATATATATATATATATATATTTTACCTAAGTTAGTTTTTGAATTTCTATATTGTTCCCAAAACACAGAACTGGAAAAAGCATCACTTAATGACTCAATTAAAATAGAAGCTGGTTGGAACAAAACCTCAGCCATAGGGTCCACAGGGCCGAGGTTGGAAAACACTGATCTAGAATTTTCATAAGCCTTAATTTTAAAATATAAGTTTTAGGCCCCTTTTCAAAAGCGGAGGCCACTTGTTTTTTTAAAATTAGGCCCCACTCTAAATTTATAAGATTAGGGACCAGTCCAGGCCTTACCCCCATGAACCTTAACTTCAGGTTTTGCAGGGTAGGCCATTCCTAAAAGAAACAACAAGAAGGAGATGCCCGCTTTTTGAACAAGACTCTAATTAAAATGCTTATATGTTAAAAGTGTTTATACTGGATCAAGTTTTACTTCATTTTCTTTAAGTTTAAGGGCCTTGAAGGTTTTTCAAGAAACTTCTTTAGAGTTTGATGGTCCAAAGGCCCAGCAAGCCACCATGTCCCAAAATAAAAGCTTGACCTCAGTTCCCTCAAAACACAGCCTCCTTGAACCATAAAGAACAAGGCAAGTGAAAAATAAGCAGACAACATTACAAAAGGCGGCCTGTAAAATAATAGTGCCTGTCCAAGCCACTTAGAAAAGATGTCAAAACCCCCTATTCATTTCAGCAGTCATTGGGCAACCCCTATATCCTAACTCGGAGTTACGTGTGTCTGCGGCCAATCCCAGCCAGCGCACAGGGCGAAGGCAGGAACAAATCCCAGGCAGGGCCAGCCACCACAGTCCACACACACACCCCCACACAAGCACACACGGGACAATTTAGGATCCAATGGACCTAACCAGCATGTCTTTGGACTGTGGGAGGAACCCGAACAGGGAGAACATGTAAACTCCACAGGAGACCCGGAGCGAATCCCGGTCTCCTTACTGTGGGCAGCAAGCGTACCACTTGATGCTGTCTTTAGGGTCACATCTCCACTTGTTGCTATCTTTGGGTAATCTCCATGTGGGATGGACAGGTTTTGTTAGAATAACCACCTTGTTAAAATTTTTCTAGCGTCACAGGGCACCCTGTTCAAAAGTGTTGAATAAATGAACTTCAAAGAGCACCTTAGGGCATGGTGTCACCTGCTTTACAGAACAGTACGGACCACGGGCGTGCAGCTGCCCTAATCCAACACAGACAGGCAAAAACAACACAGCAAAAACAACAACATTTATTTCTGTAGCACATTTTCAGCTACAAATGATGTCGCTCAAGTGCTTTACATGATGAAGAAAGAAAAAGAACAAAAATAAAGGGAACACTAATTAACAAAGAGTAAAACTAAGGAAGGACAGAAAAAACAAAAAAAAAAACTCCAGAGGGCTGGAGAAAAAAAAAATCTGCAGGGGTACCAAGGCCATGAGACCACCCAGCCCCCTGTAGGCATTCTACCTTCACACTTGATGATGACGGTCATGTGGACTTCTGGCCTTTAATCCATCAATGGAGGGACATCCGGTGCTTTGATTAGGTGGTGGTGGTGGCAGATCAACACTACAGAAAACTGGAAAAATAACAAAGAGAAGTAGGGTTAGATGCAGTTATGGAGCCACCATGATAATTCATAATAAAGAGAATCAGGATTACACTAAAATGAAGCTGTGAGAAAGCCATGTTACAGTGGAGAGTTTTATCAGTTTGTTTTAAAGTGCTCCAACGTATCAGCCTAGGCGAATTTCTATTGGCATGCTATTCCAGATTTGAGGTGCATAACAGCAGAAGGCCGCCCGCCTCACCACTTCTTTTAAGTTTAGCTCTTGGAATTCTAAGCAGACCCTCATTTGAAGATCTAAGATTCACGATTTGGAGTGTAAGGTGAGGACATTCTGAAATATAAGATGGAGCAGATTAGTGAAGGCTTTGTAAACCATCAGCAGGATTTTAAAGTCAATTCTAAATGGCACGGTAACCAGTGTAGTGCGCTTAAGACTGAAGTGATCTTTGCCGGTTTTCTTTTCGAGTTTAGATTCTAGCAGCTCCATTCTGCACTCATGTAAGATTGATGTCTTTTGGGTGGTCCTGAGAGGAGTGCGTTACAGTAATCTAGTCGACTGAAAACGAAAAGGTGAACTAATTTCTCAGCATCTTTCAATGTTATAAGAGGTCTAACTTTTGCTATATTTCTTAAGTGAAAAAATGCTGTCCTAGTAATCTGAGTAATATGTGATTTAAAATTCAGGTCCGAGTCAATAGTTACCCCTAAATTTTTTACCTCCGTCGTGACTTTTAATCCTAATGTATCAAGTTTATTTCCCAATAACCTCATTATATCCATTTCTGCCAATCACTAAATTTCTGTTCTCTCCTTATTTAGTTTAATAAAATTACTATTCATCCATTCAGACACACAAGTAAGACATTGTGGTCAGTGAATCAAGAAGTCGGGTCATCAGGCTATTGATAAATACAGCTAATGATTTTGTCGTCCAGCATAGCTGTGGTAGCTCACGTTATCAATCAATCAATCAATCAATCAATCAACATTTATTTATATAGCACATATTCATACAAAACATGTAGCTCAAAGTGCTTTACAAAATGAAGAATAGAAAAATAGAAGACACATAAAAAATAAAAATAAGTCAACATTATAACATAGAATAAGTAAGGTCCGATGGCCAGGGTGGACAGAAAAAAAAAAACTCCAAAAGCTGGAGAAAAAAAAAATAAAATCTGTAGGGTTCCAGACCACGAGACCCCAGTCCCTCTGGGCAATCTCCTAGGCAATCTACGTATGCCGAGATAATCAGACCCTCATGGAAGCATGGAGATCGAAAAGAGCAGCGGACCCAGGAGAGAGCCTTGTGGACCACCGTATAGAATATCAGGGGTCTTTGAAGTATAATCACCACAACTAACAAAGAATTTTCTACCTGCCAGGCAGGATTCAAACCAATTTAAGACCCTGCCAGAGAGGCCCACCCACTGACTAAGACGATTTCTAAGAATGTTGTGATCAATGGTGTCAAATACGGTATTCAGATCTAAGAGGATGAGGACAGATAGGCGGCCTCCGCTGCATTGACCCCAAGTCATTGACTACTTTACAGGTGCAGTTTCTGTGCTGTGATTTGTCTGAATCCCCACTGAAACTTATCAAAATTGCAGGATTATTGAGGTGGCCATTTAGCTGCATAATGATGGCCTTTTCTCTAGGAGTTTCCTTAAGAAAGGCAGGTTAGAAATAGGGCTGAAATTTTCAGTCGCAGAGGAGTCCACATTATTTTTCTTCAGCAGGGGTTTAAGACTAATGGCGGGGTCTAATGGCGAGTTTACTATGTCAAGAATATTATCAATTAGCACGCTCGATACTTCTTTGAGTTTCAGCACACAACACACTTTATTCCAGTGGTGTGGCACTTTTTCTTTGCTCCTACAGCACAGTATAACAAAGCACTGCACTGTCCCATCTTCTTTCTTTCCTTCCTTCCTTTCCAATTCACAGTCTTTCCACCTCCACTCCTCCCTCACAAGCTTCGTCCTTTGTCCCCTAGATGGGTGCTCTTTATTCTACTTCTGGGAGTGCTCCAGGTGGCTCATTAGAATTACCTGGAATCACTCCCACATGTGGTGGAAGTCCATTATAGGCCTCTGCAGATCCCCCTGGCAGCCCCCATGAAACCCAACAGGGATGTGCCAAACTCCAAATCCGGCATGCCCTGCAGGATTCCATGGTGCCACAGTCACCGGAGGGCTGCCCCCAGCATCCCGGGCAGGTATTGCCTTGCCGGTGCTCTCTCCAGGTTCTTCCATATGGTTGGCGTCCCAGCCCGGTAATGGCCATGGCGTCCATCACAACAGTCTGTATTTGTTAATGTGCTGAGGAAGAAGTGACAACAGAAAAGATCACAACAAAATGAGTGTGTATGCAACGTGAAGGCAATGGCCACCTGAGGGTCACTGGCCCTCGTGTCGAGGCTGTCATCGGTGTCTCTGCTCTGTTGCCCGCTTGCACTAAAGCGCTCAACTCACACATGCAGAATATTCATTCAGCGCAGGCTCACAAGGCCAGCAGGCGAGGCCAGCAGGCATAAAGCTGGAGCAGATAAGATGCCAGTCCGTATTTTGAATCTGGTACCATTGTACCTGCAAACTTGGAAGGCACACATTCCAGGGCTCTTTTCGAAAAATAGTGTCTCCGCATAATAAATTCCCAGCGGCACTAGTCGGGGTGGGGGGGGGCTTGGGGGGCTTCTTAACTCCTCGACACGATGACCTGCCGGCTGGCTGAAAATAAAACCAGCAGCCAACAGACGCTGAATTCTGAGCAGCCCGTCTAAAAGTGGCCTTTAACCGACATTCCTCGTAGACTCAATTAAAAGAGCGGGCACAGCTGTTGATGCCATTCTCATATGTCCAGAGGATTTTTTTTTCCCCCCTCTTAGCTTGAAATAAAATTAAACGGTCCTTTTGTTCGAGCATTCAGAGGGAAGCACAGGTTGCACAATGTGACCAATGTGATTCGGCTGGCGCTGGTGCCTGCCAACTCTCCAAACGACCTTTTCACTGACAAATAAAGGTCTTTTAGTTACTTTAGCCACTGGGAGTTTGCAGCTTTTCTATGGCGTAAACTTCATCATTTAAAGTGAAAAAAAAAAAAAAACGAGCAAATAAAACGGAGACAAGCAGGCACAATTACGGCATTGTCCATTCATCTGGCTCCACTTACCTGTTCTAACATAAGCCCTCTGTTTTCACGTTCTGCACTGACCGCCATATCTGTGGAAAAAAATGAAAATGTGCACAAAGTGCCATAAGGACAAGTTGCTCAAATATTTAAGTGAGAAAGATCCTTGGAAATCTACAGCTGTGCATGTTGGCACCAGGTTTAGGACCCTTGACTTAGTTAAGATAGGCTGGTACATCGGTGGGACCCTAGGTTTGTATCCTGATGCCCACATTTGGACTCTGCACAGTCATCTGTCACTAAATTTGCCCAAGCCAATCTGCTGTCCAAAGCCCCTCTGTGATGATTCAACAGATTCTTAATGATCTGCCAATCCTCCTAACTTGGTATCATCTGCAACGTAACCGCTTATTATTTATATTTTTATCCAAATGATTTATATATATTTAAAAATATTTTCAAAATATACGGTGGACTGGTGCCCTGCCGGGGTTTGTTTCCTGCCTGTGCCCTATGTTGGCTGGGATTGGCTCTAGCTGACCCCGTGACCCTGTAGTTTGGATATAAGCGGGTTGGATAATGGATGGATATTCAAAATAGCACTGCCCCCTGCTGGATACCACTCTTAACATCAGCCAATTCTGATAAGATTCCTCACACCGTCTGGCAGTTGAGAGTGTCGAGTCCACTATGACTACTAAATTACAACCTTAGAACAATCTGGACAAGATCAGGCCATTCAGCAACAAACCTCCAAAGTCCTATCCACTTATTTCTTCTATAATAACATCAAGTCGAGTTTGAAAGTCCATTAAGTCTTACTGTCACCACACTACTTGGTTGCTTATTCCAAGTGTCTATTGTTCTTTGTGTAAGAAAAACTTCCTAATGTTTGACAAAATTTACCCTTCACAAGTTTCCAACTGTGTCCCGTGTTCTTGATGAACTCATTTTAAAGTCACTGTCTTGATCCACTGGACTAATTCCCTTCATAATTTTAAACACTTCAGTCAGGTCTCCTCTTAATCTCCTTTTGCTTAAACGTAAAGACTCAGCTCTTTTAATCTTTCCTCTAACTCATCCCTTGACCCCTTGACCCTTGACTCATCCTACCGTTCTTCTCTGGACCTTGTCTGAGTGCTTCTTTGTCTTTATGGAGAACAAAACTGACACTTGTCTCCAGATGAGGCCTCACCAGGTATGTTATAAATGTTGAGCAGACCCTCCTCGACATGTACCTACACATCAAGGCTATATACCCTGACATTCTGTTAGCCTTCTTAATAGCCTCTGAACAGAGTCTGCCAGTTGATGGTGAGTCCACTATGACTCCAAAACCTCCTCATAAGGTGTACTCTTGATTTTCAGACCGCCCATTGTGTATTCAGACCTCACATTTTTCTTCCTATTGTAAATTCTTTACATTTACTGAAAATAAATTTCATCTGCCAAATCTGCCCAAGCCTGTCTGCTACCCAAGTCCTTCTGTGATGATATAACAGATTCCAAATTATCTGCTAATCCACCTATCTTGGTATCATCTGCAACTTAACCAGCTTGTTACTTGTATTCCTATCTAAATCATTTAAAAATATTAAAAATAGCAGCGCCACAGCACTGCCCCTGCTGGTCACCACTCTAACATCGGCCAGTTCTAATGAGGTTCCTCACACCATCACCCTCTGCTTCCTGTGTCTGAGCCAATTCTGCACCCACCTACCCCCACACCCTGAACTCCCATTTCTTTGGGTTTGATGCCCAACCTCTCATGTGGCACCTCATCAAATGGTTTTTGAAAGTCCAGATAAATAATATCATCTGCTACACTTTGATTGTATCCTTTTGTTGCCTCCTCACAGAATTCCAGAATATTAGTAAAACCGACCTCCCTCTTCTGAATCCATGCTGATCATTCAGTAAAACTCCTATTCTTGCCATTGATTTACTTGTGATGCATGTTAAGCTTACAACTTGTAGCTGCCTGCATGTGCCCAGTCACCCTTCTTACATAATGGGATAACATTTGCCATTTCCAGTCCATCAAATTTCCCCACTGCATGTTGTATTATTGTGATATTTACCTAGGGGTAAGTGTACTCATCAAATTTGTTACAGGTTGGCGTACTGTCGCACCTTAAGACTAACACACACATACATAGTGTGGAATTTCACGAGCTCTGACACAGACAGACAGACCACAGGAGTCCCAACACACACGTTTATTTTCTCCTTTTCAGCCTTTATACAACAAAGTGCACAAATTACTCCAATTAGGCTCAGTCTGTCTTTCTTTCTTTCTCTCTGCCACCTTCACTCCTCCACTCGCAAGCTCTGCCCTCCACCTCCCGACTCTGGCTCCCTGAATTGTGACTGCTGGCTCCTTTTATAAGGCACCCAGAAGTGCTCCAGGTATCTGATGACCTATTTCTGGCAGCACTTCTGGGTGTGGTGGAAACTGCTCTGTGGTCTCAGCAGCAGCTACAGCACCCCTGGGAGCCAAGGATCCCAATAGGGGTGCACCAAATTCGAATGAAGCCTCAGCGAGAGTCCTAGGCACCTCTGCAACACAGCAGGCTGCCATCTGAGCTCTGGGGAAGTAACACTCTGGATAGGCTGGCCCCTCTGGTCCTCCCAGTAGGGAGGTGTCCCGGCCAGGCAAGGGCTCTGGCCATCCGCCACACTAAATATATGCATACACACAGAGCCTCAACAGTGCCCTATGAATGGCACACACACACCTGGTCAATCTCTAGCCCCTTTTAAAGCCATACAAGTGCCCTATAATTACACAGCCTGTCACTCTTTAGCACTTCAAGGGACTTGCTTATTATCGGCAAAACAACATTCAATGTTTTAAAAATATCTCAGACCTAAATATTACTTGGTCTCTAGGAATACATTTAAACATAGAAAGGCTCAATATCCTTGGCTATAGGCCATTTATCAACCAGAATACCTTACTTTACATACTGTTCCCTACTTGGTTTGCTCCCCCCACAGCCTTAATAAACCTTGCAGCATGTAGCCTATGGCAAACTCTGGCTACTCCAGGTGCTCTTAAAATATAAACTTTCTTACTTCAGTCACTATTGACATGAAGACAAAGCACAGAAAGTTAAAAAACAGAGTGGTATTTATTTAAAAGCAATAATACCAGCAGAGGAAAACATAAAAAAATATGGATAGCAAATTCTAGATATACAGGGCTATTCAAAATGAAAGAGCAATTTCACAAATTTATTTCAAACAAACTGTATAAGGCAGAAACACATTCTGCAATCAGATAGATAGATAGATAGATAGATAGATAGATAGATAGATAGATAGATAGATAGATAGATAGATAGATAGATAGATAGATGATAGATACTTTTTAATCCGGGAATTCACATACTCCAGCAACAGCATACTGATAAAAAAACAATATTAAATTAAGAGTGATAACAATGCAGGTATAACAGACAATAATTTTGTATAATATTAACGTTTACCCCCCAGGTGGAATTGAAGAGTCGCATAGTGTGGGGTCTCCTCAGTCTGTCAGTGGAGCAGGATGGTGACAGCAGTCTGTCGCTGAAGCTGCTCCTCTGTCTGAAAATGATCCTTTTCAGTGGATGCAGTGGATTCTCCATGGATACAAGAAAGTTCAAAGTTTAAAAATTCAACCTCAAGAAGATTGAATTACTTCATTTTCATGCAAGATGGTGACCTACTCATTTCCACTAGTAGGTCCGGCGTTACCTGAATGACACCATTCCAGGATGATGGATTGGAAGAGGTGGACAACAAGATTTTACTCGTTGTCTATGGCCTCCCAGGTCTCCAGACCTTACCCCCTACAATTTCTATCTATGGGGGTACATTAAAGAAAGAGTGTTTGTTCCACGTATGCTCGCTAATGTTTAAGATTTGCGACATCGAATTGAGGAAGCTGTGAATTCAGTAACTAGAGACCAGTAGACTCGGTGTGGCAAGAAATGGTCTACGTTTTGGTGTTTGCTGCGCTACACATGAGGCTCATGTTGAGGCATGCAACCTCAAGGACCTGTAATAAGTAGAGACCATAGGCGTGGAAAGGTTTGGGGCAGCCATCCGTTTAATTCGGTTTCCCGGCTGCAAAAGTCTTTGAGGCATTGTAAATAGTTTATACAACAACAGAGTCCAAAACAGAACTGCCTGCCAAAGCAAAGGCAGTGAGCTTTATAGCACAGAGGGCGGAAATGATGTCGGCCTCTGGGCCCGGAACTGGAAGTGACATCATCCTTGGGGACGGAACCAGAAGTGACCTCGTCCTTGGGGCCGGAACCGGAAGTGATGTGTCCTTCCTGGAAATGGCGGCTCCTGGTGGCATTTCCGGTAAGACCCAAGAGAACTCAGAAAGAGCGTCAGTGTACCCCCCCGGGGCAGATGTATAAGCAGTATTTTCTAAGCCCTTCAGCTGCTTCCCATGCACCGCAGTGTGACAAGACTCCCCTCAGCCCAGACCCGTCGGTCGGGCGACCTGCACCGAGGTCATGGGCCAGGAGAGGGGCATCGGCGTTGGCATGAAGAGCCCCCTGTTGATGAACAGCGTATACTTGTACTGCTGCAGGTCAAGAAAACACCTCGTGACCCGTGGATTCACTCCCTGTGAAGGGCCATCCACTTCAGAGGTGCATGATCCGTCACCAGAGTGAACACGCGACCCAAGAGGTAGTACCGCAGCTGCGTCACCGCCCATTTGATCGCCAAGCCTCCTTCTCCACCGCCGTGCACCTGGTCTCCCGTCCAACAGTTTCCGCTCAGGTACATCACGGGTGTTCAACACCGCCGGCGCTTTGGCTCAACACGGCTCCCAAGCCTGTGTCCCGCGTCCGCCTGGAGGAAAAAAGGGAGAGAGAAGTTAGGGAGATCAAGATAGGTGCTGAAGTCAGAGCCTTTAAGTCACTGAATGCAGCCCCGCTTGTCAGACCATACCACCGTATTAGAGCTCTTTTCTTTGTCAAATCGGTCAAGGCGCCTCCTTCGAGAAGCGAGGCACAAACCGGCGGTAGTACCCGGCCAAACCGAGAAAGGATGGACTTGCCGCTTGGTTTGCGGACGGGGCCAGGCCATTATGGCTTGCAACTTGGAACACTGTGGCTTCACAGTACCCCGGCCCACTAGGTAGCCCAAATATTTGGCTTCTCTCAATCCAAAGAAACATTTCTTGGGGTTGATTCGGAGTCCGGCCTCCCCCAATGTCCGTAATACTGCTGTGACCTGCTGTATGTGTTCCTTCCAGGTGCTGGAATAGATGCGACGTCATCCAGATAGGCAGCACAGAGCGAGTTATGGGGCCGGAGCACTTTGTCCACCAGACGCTGAAAAGTCGCAGGCGCCCCGTGTAACCCGAATGGAAGGACACGATACTGCCAGTGTCCGCTAGGAGTGCTAAACGCGTTTTTTTCCTTTGCGGACTCCATTAAAGGAACCTGCCAGTGCCCCTTTGTCATGTCAAGTGTAGTCAAGAATTTGGCTGGTCCCAGTCTCTCGAGGAGGTCATCCACGTGAGGCATGGGATAAGCATCAAATCGGGAAACTTGGTTGAGCCGACGGAAGTCATTGCAAAACCTCCAACTGCCGTCATGCTTAGCAATCAAGACGATGGGACTGGACCAGGGACTACTACTTTCCTCGATTACTCCTAGTGCCAGCATTCGCTTGATTTCCAGTTCCACTTCTACTTTCTTTGCCTCCGGAGTCTGTAGGGTCGCTCACGGACGATCACCCCCGGGTCAGTCAATATGTCTACGCAATCAGAGGTCCGACCTGGTTGTTCACTTACCACCTCTGGTACAGAGCGGATAGCTGCTTCGAGCTCCTGTTTCTGTCTGGGAGATAGCTGCTCGCCGAAATTAAGGGAACTTACTTCAGCGAAGAGAGCAGGGTTGTCCGGAGGAGGGATCGGGATCCCTCTCCTTCCACGGTTTCAGCAGGTTTACATGATACACTCGCTCAGCTGGTCGGCGATTGGGCTGTTTCACCAAATAGTCAACCAATCCCTTCCTCTCCTTAATTTCGTAGGGGCCTAGCCAATGTGCGAGCAGTTTAGAGTGAGAAGTAGGTACCAACACCATGATACGATCCCCCGGTTGGAACTCCCGGGGGAGTCGCCACGGTCATAAAGGCGGGCCTGTGCTGATTGTGCCTCCTCTATATGACTTTTTAGAATCGGTCTTATTGCATCAAATCTATCGCGCAATTGGGCGATATACTCCAAATGTTGAGTGGAGGGCTGTGCCTCCCCCTTTCCCCGCCCTCTTTTAAAATATTAATAAACCCCGGGTTGTCTTCCGATAGTAATTCAAATGGAGAACCCGTAGAGGCTTGAGGAACTTCCCGGTGGCAAAGAGGACAAGGGGGGGGTTGGTCCCAATTCCTCCCATCCTTGCTGACTACCTTACGTAGCATTTGCTTGAGAGTTTGGTTAAATCTCCACTAGCCCATCGGTTTGTGGATGATACACAGGTTTTTAAATGCTTTATTTTCAGTAACTTGGCAGGGCTCCTTGAACGCTTTTCCCAGGTAAAGGCTCCTTGGTCCGTCAGAACTTCTCTAGGAATGCCCACCGAAAAGACTCCTACTAGTTCCTGCAATATTTTTAGTGGTAGCGAGCCCACGGAACGCTTCAGGGAATTGGGTTGCATAATCTATGAGGACGAGTATATATTTATGTCCTCCGGGCTGAGGGTTCTAGGGGTCCTACTATATCAACCCCAATCCTGTCAAAGGGAACGTCAATAAGGGGAAGGGGGACCAGAGGAGCACGGTCCCCCCTAGGAATTTGCCGCAGTTGACACCCCGGACAGGAAATGCAAAAGCGGTGAACCTCCTCGTTAATCCCTGGCCAGAAAAAACGGAGCTTAATTTGCTCTAATGTCTTATCGGAGCCGAGATGGCCTCCAAGAAGGTGGGAGTGTGCTAACTCGCAAACCTGCCGCCGTAGGTCCGTGGACTAGCAACAACTTCCCGGGCCTTCCCCCCATGTTCAGCGACCGATACAACAACTCATTATCAATGACAAAGTGAGGTCCCTGTGGCATGGGCAAATCGTGTTGGCCGTTAACGGAACCACTGCATTCTTTATGTGTTTCAGAGAGTCGTCATTCCACTGTTCTCTCTTGAAAGAAGCCGGTGTTGCTCTAAACTGAACGAACAATTCAGAGAGAGGGTCCGGTCTGACCTCAAGGGGTGGAGATTCCTCCCTCACTGCCGGGGTGCTAGTGGATGGCGTAGTAGCCAGGACGGTCCGGGAGTGTTCGCATTCTCTTGGCCTACCGCCCACTCCCTGTCGGCTGATTACAGGTGTGGAAGCAGCTTGAGATGAATCTTTGTCATCTATAACGAGGCCATAAGCTTTTCGAATGCTTTAGCTACCGCGTACTATTAGACCAGTCTCGCCCGAGGATTACGGGAAATGGAGGATCCGGATGTACCGCTACGGTAAGCTGTCGAAGGGTTTCTCCAAGACATACATAACACCGGGCGGTATTGTGCGGCGGATATCTCCGTTGCTAACATTTTAGACTGGTCTTATTTTTAATCCATTGTTGCGGTAGAATAAAACGGCGAGCAACGACAGACACGTTACTGCCGGAATCGAACAGAGCTGTTATTTTATGTCCATTAATGAGAAGCTCCCCCGTATGTTTATCCGCCAGGGGATTGCTAAAGGCACACAAACAACCCCGCCATTGTCCCCTATGGTCCGCCTTGTTCCCCGACAGGTCGCAAAGCCAGACGGGCCCCGCTACTTCGGAACAGGCTCTGGATTGCGTGGAAGGGACTGCTTTAGTAAGACATAGCTCCCAGGTAGTCCACAAAGCGGCTGTTCCGCCCTATCAGGTTTCACAGCCGGCCTCTGGGTTTGCAAGAGTTGTAACAGCTCGTCCATAGAATGAAATTCGCCAGGCCGGGTGGCAAAATCCTGTAGCGCTTTAGCAGCAAAAACAGGCCACTTGCTGCACTATTTGTAAAAGGGTCAAATCAAATGGCCATAGCCACTCACCCACCTGTTGCCAGAGAGCCATAGCCTGCTCTGACAGCCCTTTACTTGGGTTAAACTCCCAGTTTAGTATTTCTTCACCTGCTGGCCTGGGACAACCTATCGTTAACAGGGACCTTGGTCCCGATGGCGGCCTCGGTTTTCCTGCCAAGGAGAGCATCTGAGCCACTCGTGTGTGTTCCCCGAAGCCAGCCCACACCTGTGGGTCCCTCTACCTTCTCCACGAGATGGGTTGTTAGCCCCGGTTATAGCCTGTGGAGCAGAGCCTGCACCGTGTCCTTCCTGACCTCCGGCACTCCTGCCCTGAAACCGGCCCCGGTACTCACCCACCTGGTTCCGTGAAAGTTCGTGTCCCGTGTTCATCGGGGACACCATCCTGCCGACTACGCCACTGTAATAAGTGGAGACCAGAGGCGTGGAAAGGTTTGGGGCAGCCACCCGCTTAATTCGGTTTCCAGCTGCAAAAGTCAAAAGACCTCCATAAGAACTCGAGGGTAAATATGATCTGGTCCTGGGGATTCCTAGCGATGTGCTTGACGGACGCGGGCCCTGCTCAGCTGGGAACATGTCGCTTTGTTTTTTGCGCCGGCGTTTGTACACAATGTGCCACCGCCCGCCGAGAAGTGGACGGCGCTAATGAAAAAAATGTAATTGTGGGAAAATGTAAAAATGCTGACTGAGCTTTAAAATCGCTAAATATGGACATGTGAAAGTCCTTACTACAAAATTACTTAAATTAATAAGCATACGATCAGTCTAACTAATTTGACTGTGACTGATGGTCTGATGCCCTGATCACTGATGAGGCGCCAAAAACAAGAGGCCTGATGGGCCCTCCGGGCCTGGGTGCATTCACCCTTGCCCCTGTAGCTACCATGGGTGTGCCAACACCCAGGCTCACTATTCAGTGCTTACTCCGCTCTCCTGCACCGCTCTCTCTCACCACTGTTTCCTCCTTTCTCCCGCAACCTCCCGCCGCTCTTTCTCTTCTTTCTTTCTTAACCGTCTACGGCTTCTCTTTATAATGGATGTGGCAATCAACAGTTCCAGGAGCGATTCGAGGCGGACCGCTCTCACCTGTGCACTTAGGTGAGAAAGCGTCCAGCACAAATCCACCCAGGAACCGCTTCAGCCAACTACTACGCCCCTCGCTAAGCTGTGAGCTGGTGATTATTTATTATTTAAAATGGCTCTTCGTTGTGAGCTGTGGACCGCTACACCACATCTACACGGTGAGTCAGTCATCAACTTTTCAGTGTACACTTCTGCATTCATCATATATAACCACTTACGTTCACAGTAGAAATGTCTTTATGCATTTTCGTTGGGATCATACCTCGTCAAGTGAAAGTTCACAGGCTGGAATGAAGTGTTGCTGACGTTAGCGCAATGACGTCAAAATTGGTTGGCTCTTGTATATCTTTTTCATTCTTGTTCACAGCTGGATTTCTTTCATCTACACAGTCGACATCAACTGGATAACTAAAAATCTGTCCCGAGGAAAAACCTTAGCAATCCTGGCGTAGCAGTGATCCAGCTCCCCTTCTGCTTCAGTACTGTTCGTATCTATCTTTATGAATCAACAGCTTCATGGCAATTTGGCACCCAAAAAATGCTTTCAGTTCGGGGACAGTGACGGATGAAAACATTTGTCACTGTAGTTATCAGGTTTGTCTTCCTTACATCTTTGCCTGCCGATTTGTCTCCTGTGCAATGATATTCCGCCAAAACAGCTGACAGATAATCCAGTGGCCTATTTCACTGAAATAGAATCAGGAACGTTTTTGGACCAACATTTTCTGACAGTTTGAATTCTGCATCTGTGACTGTGAATGAATCTGTGTTAGCTGTCCAAGTTATATGACCGATATCAAGCATTACCCAGCGGGTAAGTCATTATCTGAATCCTCTGCACCACTGCTTTCACAGCATAGTCTCTAGCTAAGATATCCTCGGGGTCAGATTCTAACAGCAACTGTTTGGCTTGCTCAGCTGGAAATTGCTGCCTTTTTGGTTGTGTTTTGTCTCCGGCACCAGGTTTTGGAGCAGCCAGCTGCTCAGCTCATAGCCATTTGCTAGTTATTTCAGTTCTATTAAATTTTGCCTATATATTGAGTGCAGGGGTGTGGTGTAGCGGGTCCATAGCTCACATCAAAAAGGTCACTTTTCAAATAAATAATCACTGTCTTCACGGCTTATAGAGAGGCCGTGGTAGTGTGGCGAAGCAGCTCCAGGGAAGTCCGTGATGCGGTGGTCCTCACTGAAGTGCACAGGTGAGGAGTTGTCCGCATCTGTATGCTGCCGGGAGCAGCTGATTGCCACACCTGATCCACGCTCGTGATAAATAGAAGGGCAAGGTGGCTAGGGAGGGTGGAATGAAAAAAGAAAAGGAAAAAATGAACGGAGGTTGCAGGAGAAGAAGGCAGGAAGCAGGGAGAGGAAAGCCGGTGAAAGGCGAGAACGCAGCGTAGCGAGCAGTGAGCCTGGGTGTTTGGCTGGCGTCTGAGGAGCAGTCGATTGTTGTACGCTCGTTGAGCATTTTATGAAGACCGGAAGAAGGATGGCTCACCGCGTAAGGCCAAGAAGGCAGCGGGAGTCGGGACTTGGGACGAAAGCCCAGCGTAAGCGCCCTGGTCGCTGGGGATCCCAAGTCATGGTTTAGTGAAGCCATTCGAGCCAGGGATCAGTGAGTGAATGAACCAGCAGAAGAAGGTAGAATGAAGGTCAGCTGCAGGTAGGGTGGCTCCCCTGGTGTATATCCTGGATGGGAGAAGCCGGGAGTCACCAGTAGAAGAAAGGCACTGGGCTGATTTGTTCAAAGGGACATCTTCCAACCATTGTTTTAACCATGTTGTTTTTAAAAGTTTTTTCTAACCTCCACGATTTCTGTTTTAATGGATTATCTCTATTATAAAAAATCTTGAGAGACAGACTAGGGAGACAAGATGTGATCTTCTCAGAAGACATTTGAAGTCCGGCGAGACACTTTAACTTGCTCCCAGCTCTTAAAACAATGACAAGCGACATGCAGAACACGCAGGCTCAGGCAGATGATCCGACCACTTCTCCTTGTGTGCGTTCAGCCACCCTAACACCCCCTCTTCACAACGCGAGCAGCAGAGACACAAAGTGGCAAAAAGGACAGCGGCTGTGCAGGCTTTAAAATTATTGTCAGGCAGCGCACGCAGCTGCCATCCCCTCACAACACGAGCAGCGTTATACGTCCCGAGAAGAGATGTAACCACTCACGGGGCGGAAATAAAGGGACAAGTATTTTTTTACAACGTCACGCGAGACCAGGCAGTGAGCCATCATTTAAAACAAGTCCACAGACATCTAACCTAGCAGTTGTTGATTTCTTTTGGCAGACATGCATCATGTGCTCCCAGCTCTTAAAACAACGACAAGTGACAAGCAAAACAGGCAGCTCACCAGCAGCAAAAGCAGCAGATGATCCGACGGCATCTCCTTAGCGTGTGTTCAGCTGCCAATTCCACAACACAAGCAGCGTTATACGTCTGGCAAGGAAGAGATGTAACCACTCACGGGGCGAAACAGAGGACAAGTATTGTTTTTACAAAAAAAATAAAAAGTGAAAATAATGCATATGTAACAATTCCCATGAAAATTACAGTCTCTTTAAATTGTATATTGCCTGCCTAAGGTAAAATCATCCCTGATGGAGGATCGCAGGAATCATGGGAAAGAGGGGTCCTTTCATTGGATTAGCGCTATTTCATCTGTGGAATGGCCAAATGGGGAGGCAGCTTGATGAATGAGGTCTCCAGGACTCTAAACGAATCCAAATCATATTATGTGATATCATCTACAGTTCAATTCTACTCCTTACTTCTAAAATTTTTATTTTTATACTGTACTAGCAAAATTCCGCCTTCGCAGTGGAGAAGTAGCGGTTAATTAAAGTAAAGAAAAGAAAAGGAAACATTTTGAAAATAACGTAACATGATTGTCAATGTAATTGTTTTGTCACTGTTACGAGTAGTCGCTGATATATATATATATATATATATATAGCAAAATACTTTACCATAAGCGATGTCATGTGTTAAAGAAGTTATGAAAAACAAAAGGAAACATTTTGAAAATAACGTAACATGATTGTCAAAGTAATTGTTTTGTGTATTTGGCGGCAGCGTCACGAAGTTGTTTTCGTCTGCTGCATCAGAAAATGTACCACGACGTCTGACATGCCTCCTTTTTAGTGTTTTCTCACAGCTTGCTCACAGATTGCTGCTGTTATAATCGGTTTGAGTTTACATATATATATATATATAGTCACGCGCTGCAAGTAGGGGCCACGGACGGACCTTAATACGTTGGGAAGTCATAGCCAGCAGGGAGTGGCGGGTACTAACCTTTCTCTTTGTGTCTTACAGAATAAAAGAAGCACCGCCGCCATGAGCCTCCATCCTACAACTTCCCGCAGTACGCTACTTCCGCCCTTCCTCTGTCCACTACTCATGACGTCTTCAATCCCATCTTCCACCACAGCTCCTTCCCAGCATTCCTCCACTTCCGTCCCCTCCTCCATAAATGTCCGGGGCCAGTCTTTTTACTGTCAAACGCATACTGAATGTTTTTTCATGTACTTTTGACCTGTCATAATTCAGATTGTGGATTATTATTCAGTATACGGCCGGAAACCCCAAACCTTTATGCTGTTGTCTGATTACTCTTTTACAACATATATATATATATAAAACCCATTGCCCTTCTTGTGTGATTTTGGGCTATACAAATAATAAATTGTATTGTATTGTATATCAGGTAAACCAAACACGGGGTGGGGGCGAGCGATGTCTGTCTGCCTGTATGTCTGTTCGCTTTTCACGAGAGAACTACTTAATGGATTTAGATTGGGTTTTTATTCTATAATTTGTTTAAACATTCTGGTTGATTTTCGACTTCTCTCATTTCACTATGTAGCATAGTTCACTTGTGGTACCAATTTATTAGCACAAACCCAAGAAACGCGCAGCAGGCCGAGGGCAGGGCCTTCCTCACTCACTCGCCAGCTACGGGGCGTGTGCCTTAACTCCACTAAGCTAGCGAACTGCCTCACAGTTAGGAGACTCGGGTTCACTTCCCGGGTCCTCCCTGTGTGGAGTTTGCATGTTCTCCCCGTGTCTGCGTGGGTTTCCTCCCAAAGTCCAAAGACATGCAGGTTAGGTACGTTGGCGATCCTAAATTGTGCCTAGTGTGTGCTTGGTGTGTGGGTGTGTGTGCCCTGCAGTGGGCTGGCACCCTGCCCAAGGTTTGTTTTCTGCCTTGTGTTCTTTGTTGGCTGGGATTAGATCTTCAAATGAGTGTCTCCTTATAATTCCAAAAGCTAAACTTAAAAGAAGTGGTGAGGCGGGCGGCCTTCTGCTGTATGCACCTAAAATCTGGAATAGCCTGCCAATAGGAATTGCTAGGCAAATACAGTAGAGCACATTAAAACACTGAAAACACATTACTTTAACATGGCCTTTTATAACTTCACTTAACTTAATCCGATACTCTGTATTTCAATCTTATAAATTATTCCAGTGGCTCTAAAATCCCTGCCCCTTTTCTCTCTTCTTTTTTCTTTTTTTGGTTTCTTTTTGGTGGCGCCT
>NW_024380743.1:0-3926 GCF_016835505.1 Polypterus senegalus | reverse complement strand
CCAGTAATTATTTCTCCATTTTATATACAACTTGTCCTGTGTGTGTTGGCGCCCTGCCCGGGATTGGTTCCTGCCTTGCGCCCTGTGTTGGCTGGGATTGGCTCCAGCAGACCCCCATGACCCTGTGTTCGGATTTAACGGGTTGGAAAATGGATGTATACAACTTGTACAGTATATAAATATAACTTCAATTATCATGTATACGCTTCTCATGAACAATGGCTTTACCACTCAATTATGTACTAAAAATATATTTTAAGACATAAATGTAACATTGTTGCCGAAACTGACAGAAAACACAAAACCTTGTAAATTAAAAGGTAACTTTACTGTGTGCAATATACATTGCCACCTTATATTCAGTGCCTTATAAAGTCTTACAAACCGTTATTAACTTTTGCCGCAAGTAAGCTGGACAGTTAAGCTGGACATGCTGTATCTTGGTTTGAGTGCAGCCTACGTGTCTTCACAAGGCAAAACACTTAAAAGAAATAACATTTCAATACACAGACAAACCTGTCATTATTTTTTTAGTATCCTGCAAATTAAATTCATACAACATCACCACAAGAACAATCCAAGTGGGAAAAAGCAAACCACAAGCTGCATCCCCCAAAATATCAGCGAATTACTGTTTAAGAAAAATGCCACATTTTACATTTTTTGCCAAACGATATTTGTTTAGCTTTTTCAAGAATTCATTTTGAGGGAGACAAATATGTTAGAAGAGGAAGCTGGCCTCTGAAGACCCCTATACATCAAATGTGGTTCATTAGTGCATTACAATGAATACAACAAACTAATTGATGACTGCAGCATCACATCTACAGGACATCAACTTCCATTAAACATTTTTAAAGGCCTATGTCACTTTATGGCTCGTAAATTTGCATCAAATAAAATAACAGACCATAGAAGGATTTCTTCATTCGGATTTGGCGTTTGGGTGTGTCGTATCTCTTGCAGAGGTCTCATTATTTTCTACATCGTTGATCATGTCTACTTTGGGGTTATTGGACTGCACATTGATGCTAAAGCTTCTAAAGCGGACACTATTAGCTATTTTCTGACTATCTGTCACGTCAGTCTTATTAGTCTCAACTGTGGCATTTATGGGACAAGACCAATCATCTCTTACTTATTTATGACTTTATTTTTGATCTTACTTGGTATCATTTTGGGCAAAACAACAACAAAATTTTACTTTTCTCTCTTTGATTTTTCCTTTGCCACACACATGTGCATGGGAGACGGTTTACAGGCTCAAATAAGGTCATTTCTCAGCTGTCTTCTAATACTCTCTCCTTTTGTCCCTCTGCAGACCAAGTGAAAACCATACCTCCCAGTAGCACCATCTCTAATCCATCCACCATGTAATGATGTCATATCCAGTGCAGAACCCACCTCTACAGACATCACTTTCTTTTCCGGCCTCGTGGACTCCACTTCTTCCTACTTGTGCAATATATGAACCTCTTTGATACCCAGTTTAATTTTGAACTCCGTAGGGTTTTTTTTTTACTACCTGAATTGTAGTATACGGGATGGCCATCCCCAAACCTTTTCTGCCTCCAACTATTTTCAATCACACCATCAAATGTCCGATTTGCTAAACGTGACCTAATAGGCACTTACTGTGATTGTGCTCTACATACACATGTTTGTGTTTAAAAGTTGTTTTTTTTTATTTGGGTCTAATTGTGCAGGTTTATAATTATGAGTATCGAACAATGGCAGTAGTTGGTGTCAAACAGCACGCTTCTGTGAGCGTCTGTACTATCGGTAAAAATTTGGACTTTTCCTGTTCTTATGGTTTTCTGGCACATGCAAAGCCCTTTGTGAGTAGGGCACCTGAGTCAGCCTGATCCGAAAATGCATAAATGTATTAGTTTATATATTCAGCTTGAAATAATTCCAATACCAAATTGCACACAACAATTAATACATTCTAATTTAAATGTGTTGTTACTGTATTCTGTTTGTATGATGAATGCTAGAAAGTTCATCACCGATGATGATTGAGCTCTAAATAGAACAAATAATTAATCAGATGGGTGGTCCATTCACTTGCTCTCTAGACATCTAAACAAAAGAGGCTGACAGCTTCACATATGTGCTTTAACCCAGGGCTTCTTAAACCTTTTGAACTGAGGACCCAAATTGGGAAATTGGTACCGTACTGGGACCCCAGAAGAGGATTATTATCAAAGTGACAATGGAGTCACAAAGAGACAATAAACAATTGTAATATAATAAAAAATAAAATGTTTTTCTTTTCTTTCAAACATATTGCCTCTAATGAGTATTACTAAAAGAGAGAATAAATAAACACTCTATCCATATTCCAGCTGGGTTTATTCAGAGCAGTGTCATGAGGCAGCTGGAGCCTATCCCAACAGCCATAGGGGGCAAGGCAGGAACAACCACTGAACAAGAAGCCAACCCATCACAAGCTGAGCACAGACGCACACACACACACACACACACACACTAGGGCCAATTGAGCACCACCAATCCACTTAGCCTGCATGTCTTTGGATTGTGTGAGGAAACCAAAGCACCAGGAGGAAACTCACATGGACACAAGGAGAGCATGCAGACACCTGAGGCTTGAACATAAAACAACTATACTCATTCAAAACAGGAAGAGATTTCTGAGATATCACTGCCAGTGCAAATGCTAAATTAAGTTATTGTAAAGCTGAGAGAAAGAATTACTTGGGTTGTGGTGCTGACATGATGACTTTTAAATGCATAGTATGAAAGGTCACCTTGTCATTTGACACATGGCACCAGTTAAGGATTGAATTAGTTAATGAAATTATTATTTAATAATGCTTATTTACCTTATCTTAAACAATGTTTAAAAAATAATGTATTTCAAATGAGTTCCACCATTAACAATACATTTTTCTAAATGAATTTGCAAATAGTTTAAAATATTCCAGTTTCCATTGAATGGTTCAATTAACAGAAACAATTAAAAGAAAAGCAAAATTATTCCTTAAAAATAAATACACTATGTGTACTTTATGTGGGTGATAGGATAAATCTTGCTGAATGATTCTGTTAACAGTCCAGTTTGAAATGTTTAACTGGACCGACTAACAGCATACTGAACATCTACTGCTTGTATCACCCTTTTGACCAGAGGAGGCCTTAGGGGTTTGTTGGGCCTAGGGCTAACCAGTGGGGCCGGGTAACATCAAACGCTGTTACTCATATGTGTGGACTGTATAAACTTGCATGCGAATTTAATAAGACCGGATTTTCTCATTACAGTATTCAGCTAAATTTTTATCAAAATATAATGAAATAATCCATTAAAAAAGTGCAATTTATAATTCACGACAATACCACGAGAGTGCAAAATGCGATGCGGTGTCATGCACAAATTAGCAGGACCTCTTCTAGAAAAGTACCTAAATTGCAAGTATACTCTTGGTGAGTCTCGATATGCAGGATGTCATAGTCGTAACTCACACTGATGTCATGTCAGCCTGTTACTATGTTATTGTGTATTAATATTCGGACTATGGAATGTTTTCAAAGACGTGCATATACAGAATTTGACCTTGAAGAGGGATTTTAAAATGGTTCCTCTTAGAAGCGTCTCAAATATATATTGTGAGAACTAGCCTGACCACCATCAGACAGACACCACAGTTCTAGAAAACACACATTTATTTACAATTTAAAGTTCCGCACACACACAAGGCTCCCACACCAGTCACCCTCACACGGGCCTTTAAACATCTGTAGGCTGCCTTTCTTCATCTCAGTGGAGCTTCGTCCTCCTCCTTCACCGACTCTGGCTCCCTGACTGTAGGAAGGCGGCCTCTTTTATAATCACCTGGATGTGCTCCAGGTGCTCGTTGACATCCTTCCAGCGGCACTTCCCGGTGTGGTGGAAGTGCTGCATGAGC
>NW_024380742.1:0-14962 GCF_016835505.1 Polypterus senegalus | reverse complement strand
TTGTTCAGTCAATCATTTGACAGTAATGGAGGTAAAACAAATGCTATTCTAGCCATACAACACAGATTTCCAGAGCGCAGTTGTGAGGAGAAGGAGGACATTACATTTATGCGCATAGCTTCAGATTCTGACAGGCTAGTGGATAAACACTACTATATTAATCTGCCTTTTAAAGATGAGACTTAAAGTGCCAAACAATCCTTGTGTTGCAGAACAACGTGCTATTGGACTTAAAGAAAAACTTTGAAAGTATCTAACATTGCATGAGAATTACAAAACTTTCATGAAAGACATTTTAGACAAAGGATATGCCATCAAGGTACCCGCTGAACAGCTGACCCTGAAAACAGAGTGTGTGGTACATCCCTCACCATGGAGTGTATCATCCAAAGAAAAATAAGATCAGAGTGGTCTTTGACTGCACAGCCACTTACCGAGGCTTCTCTCTAAATGAACAGTTGCTGAAAGGACCCGATTTAACTAATACACTCATTGGAGTTCTTACAAGATTCAGAGAGGAGCCAATCGCTCTCATGGCGGACAATGTTCTATCAAGTGAAAGTTCCAGATGAAGACACTGATCTTCTTCATTTTCTGTGGTGGCCTGAAGGTAATTTAAACAATGAACTTGAGGAATACAAAATGACAGGACATCTTTTTGGTGCTACTTCGTCACCCAGTTGTGCCTCTTATGCCTTAAGAAGAACAGCACAGGATGCAAGAGGCACAGCTCCAGAGGAAGCAGTTAACACTGTGCTAAATAATTTCTATGTTGATGACTGTTTAAAGTCAGTGGCTACAGAAGAACAAACCATAAAATTGGCCAAAGATCTCCAAGTCCTGTGCTTAAAGGGAGGATTTTATCTTACAAAATGGATAAGTAATAGCAGAGCAGTCTTGCTGTCCATCCCAGAAGAAGACAGGGCAAAAGATCAAAAGGACTTGGACTTAAGCCATGATCTGTTACCAGTTAAAAGAGCTTTGGGTGTTCAATGTGCACACAGACTGACAGTTTCAAGTTCCAGGTAAAGCTTCAAGATAAGCCTTCTACAAGACCTGCTAAGCTTATTCTAAGAGAACTGTTTAAAGAAAAATATGCTTGGGATCAAGAAGTGGAAGCTAAGTACATTCGGCAATGGAAAAAATGGATGGACGATTTGCAGCTACTTGTGGATTTTAATGTAGTCAGGTGCTTTAAACCACCTGGATTTGGTCAAATAATAACCGCACAAATGCATCATTTTGGAAATGACTCAGAAAACGGGTATGGCACTGTTTCCTTCCTCCTTCTGACTAACAAAGAAAATAAGAGACATTGTTCATTTTTAATGAGGAATTTAAGAGTGGCACCACTAAAACCTGTCACTATACCAAGATTGGAACTTACAGCAGCAGTGATAGCAGTCAAAGTGGAAAAAATGTTAAAACAAGAACTGCAGATTCCTCTGCAAAAGTCAATCTTTTGGACTGACAGCACCTCAGTATTAAGGTACATTGCAAATGAAAGTGCACGCTACAAAACTTTTGTTGCCAACAGAATCGCAGTGATAAGAGAGCACACACAACCCTCGCAATGGAGGTATGTTACATCTTCACAAAATCCTGCTGATCAGGCATCAAGAGGATTGACAATAGAAAGCTTCATCTAAAGTAAGACTTGGATACAAAGCCCAAACTTCCTGCTACAGCCAGAGCATGAATGGCCTAAGAGACCGGATGAAGTGGGCTTGTCTACTAGCGATTACTCAGAATGGTTCAATTTAAAGGAAGCAATAGCTTGGTTCCTTAAATTCAAAGAGCTGCTATTGAATCTGAAAGAAGAGAGAAAAGCAATTCAGTATACAGTCAGTCAATCTGGACACAGCCCAGAAAGACAAAAGACACAATCACAGAACATATGTAGGAATACAAATCAACACTGAGGCTGAAGCCACTGTCTCTAAATGACTTGTCTAATGCAGAAGATGAACTTGTTTAACTCAGTAAAGCTTTCCCAGAGGATGTTAAAGCCTTACGTAAAGATCAGCATGTAAAGAAAGGTAGCAAAACCAACAAACTGGAACCAGTCCTGCAAGAAGGAATATTGAGAGGTGGAGGAAGACTCAGCAATCATTCATAAGAATTTACATATTGCTACTCTCATTATGCAAAAAGTTCATAAAGAAATTGGACATTGTGGGCGTAATTATAAGATGATACACCCTGGAACTCCTGGGTAAAGAGTCAAGTCATCAAGACAATGCCAGATGTAAAGGGGCAGTCAGAAGAGTTTGTGTGCAGACCAAGACCAGCACACTGGACATACCTGTGAACAAACTGCGCCTGCTCCAGGAAGCAGCAAATGATTGAAATGATTAATTTTTCTTTTTGCATGCTTAGTTTTAATCGTGATTGTGTTTTTATAGAAGAATTTAAGTCTTAAGTTTCTTAAGTTTGATTTAAGTTCAGCAAAGTAGTGAAGGCTCTTATTAAATAATTTTAAAATAATTGATTTCTGCCCTAGCATAAACAATTAGGGCCAGATGTGTAAGAGCCACTTTCCTAGTTCTATAAGGTTCATAAATATTTTACTAGATGACAATGCATAATCTATGGGAGGTTCCTATAACCCCCATAAGTTGAGTAAAATTGGTATATTCTAGCTATTTCTATCTGCTCTAACTAAACCGTATTCTTCAGTTAGTGAGCAGCCTTGCCATGTGTAAGGTGTAGAGGGCATATGGTTTTAAACCGTGCCTACAGGCCTTTTGAGTGTGTGGAGTAACTCGTAAAACATCTCTTATTTAAGTGCAGAGCCGTACGTTTAAAGCGCACAGAAGAAGAAACTAAGAATCTTTAAGTAAAAAAGAAGTAAAGAACTTTTAAGTACAGAAATAACTAAAGTTTCTCAAGAAAAGTTTAGAGAAGATACATTTTTCTTTTTTTTTTTTTTTTGCTTTTTATTTTATGTGTGTAACTATTTTTTTTTCTTTTATTCTTGTGTTTGTTTTTGTTTTTAACTTTCAGTAAATATTTTGAAAACAAACTTTTGGACTGAGAGATTTTTTTCGGGATGTGTTTTACCCGTGCTTGATCTTGCCTTATGCTTCAGCGGCTACAATTATTATTATTTTATCATTAAATAGGAAAATGGGTTTATGGAGGATCTGCATATTGAATCTCACTGAACCATACAATAACAATAAAGGAATTCAATTCAAAATAAATAAATAAGAAAAATAATACAAAACACATTAACATAGAATAAAAGTAAGGTCCGATGGCCAGGGAGTACAGAAAAAACAAAAACAAACTCTAGTTTGCGATGATTCAGGGAGTTCAGGGATTGTTCTTGCCTTGCGCTGTATTCTTGCTGGGGCTGGCATGACCCTGGATGGACAGATGGATAAAATAATTAAACTTGTACTACGGAGTTGTTTCAATGTTCCTTAAAAGTTTTGAAGAATTGGTGTTCTAAGCTTACAAATGGCTTGACATCTATTAATGAGCTGATTGTGTGGAAATTGGTTACATGGAGAAAGAGAAGGAAGGACAGGAATCGGGTGTTAGTACGTTTGAAAGAGACAGTACTGCTGCAATAAATTATTTCATCGAGGGTTTCACACATCCCAACAAGCATCTTGTGGTAGGCAGGAACAATCTCTGAATGGGGCGCCAGCTCGTCACTATCATTGTGCCACCGTGTTCCTATGTTTAATAACATGCTTTAATTCATTATGAAAATGATATCAAGTATACATCTCAGTATTTAAATTGTTCAGAGAGCTGTAATATCACCAATGTAATGGATTCTGTGTCCTGTCGGAGGAAGAGAAAGTCCATTATAGAAGCACGTAGTGATTCACACATGCAGAGCACATAGAAGAACACTCTTACAATACAAAGCATTTAATGTGCTACTTTAGTTACAATGGGATCTGAGAAACTCTAGTAAATTTAACATTGATTTTAAGATTAACTTTGTGACATTCTACTTTAATGACAAAATAAAATATGAGATTAAAGTGGACATTTCAACCTTTTTTTTCACAGTGTCCCTATTTTTTCCCTCTTTTCTCTCTACCCTAATATGCTCCTTATGACATTCACCTTTTTGCGTTGACTTTGATATCTGACCTCTTCTTTTTTGTTTCGGGCTCTGTGAGACTTCCTGAAAAACAGGAAAATCCAAGTCTAGCGAAATTCATAGCTGAACTATTTTCTAAAATAACTGGAAATGAGTTCAGACATCGAGATCTCAGCAGCCTACAGTATACGTGGATCAAAAGCCTCCAAACCGAAAAGACTAACTGTCAGTTTCGACAAACTACAGGCCAAACTAAACTTCATATCCTTTCTCAGACAAAAAGATGAAATTATATATGAAAACAACCACATTCATATTTTCCCAGATTTCTCTCCACAACAGCTACTAAACGTGCCACATTGTACAACTTTAAACAGTGCCTTCGTAGAGCAGAAATCAGATACAGCCGCTTGTACCCCGCTAAACTGAAAGCGGTTATTAAAAATCAGTTTCACATTTTTAGTTCTCCAGATGAAACAGATAAAGAGCTAAAAACATTGATTTCAACTCTCTTTTGAAACACATGACCACAAGTCACACCATATTCTGGCAAGGCAAAAAATATACAACTCAAAACTTGCATTCTGGACTGTTTGTAATGTGACATTTTTGGCTATAATTATGTTATGTTTTGTTTTATTTTATTTTATACTTTATTTCCTTTTCGGCCATCCCTTTCCTTTTTTTAAGCAGCATTTATTATTTTGATAGATGTAAATGTTTGACTACTTATGGCTAAATCTTGGCAAATTGGTTACCAAAAAGTAAACAGCTATTGACAGTATGTTTAAGATTTAGTTATTGTACTGAAATCTCTTCCATTAATTATATGCACAAATGTTTTTGTTAAACTTTAATTATGTAACCTGCTTTTACAGTGTATTTACACTTTTATTTGACCTCATAATCTTGGCTTATTATATTTGGACTGTTTAAGATCATATCCTTAGTTTATTGTATTTGGCCTGTATCTTCACAAGATATCTCAGTTTTTAACCTTCTCTGCACCACTGCTGCTTTGGGGCACAATTCGATTTGTTCTAGATGTTTCTGTCTCTTGGCATGTCAGAGGACCAGGACTTCATGTCCACTGAAGTACAATGGTGGATTGAGGGTGGAGAGAAAGAGAGCAACTCAATTTCTTTCTTTTATTTCTCTTTTACCCCAAATACCACTGTTTCACTTGACAATAATATGAAATATACGTCAAATACATCATATATATATATATATAACAATGTACTACCTTAACCTAAGCCTGGAAAATGTCAACTAAATTTCAGAAGAAAAATTGTTATGACCAAATAGTGAACTTTGTTACCTGGATTGTCAGGGTCTCAATCATGAATTAAAGTGAAAGAAAGTACTCTAAAATTTAACACTAGAATCCCTGAAGCTGACAAAAAAAGTTATAATCCTGGGCCACCTTAAATTCCTTCGCACCTTCTTATCAGCGTCTTTGTTTTGCAAATGTGACCATCAGCACTGGCAGCAAGCAGCCTGTAATCCCATTCCCACACTGAGGCAGCTGAAATCAAGTCAGAGGCAAAATTCTCACAGCTCAAGTGTCTTTATTTGGGAGTTAGGTGTCTGGAATTGTATACGGTAAATGATATATCGTTATTTGGAAAACATGCATTTCATGTGTGTTCTGAGTCTACAATGATCTGGGTAAATGTAGGATGACAGGAAATGTGAGACAAGAAATGTTGAACACAGAACTAAAACACAAAATTTTTTATGTTATAGTGATAAATGACAAATTGTTAATGTGAAGTCCAAATATCAAATAAACTCTCACAAAAAGTTTTAACAAAACAAGTGTGTTTTTATTCAAGAATATACTATAACTGACAAAAAAGAAATCAGGATAGGGTACAATGCTGACACGACCACTTGGGCTGCTGACTTGTAATCAAGAGGTTGCCAGTTTCATTTTAGGCACTTCCCAGAATTACTGTTCTGAGTAGTGAGCTGCTCTTATTGTTACTATTATAGTATAAAATCACACATTTGCTTTGAGTCTGTAACAGACGGTGTAAATGTATGGTACTTGTAAAGGTTAGGTTTTTTTTTTATTCACTTTTATTGTCTCAGTCACGTTCACACTCGCCCCGATCTGACACTGCTGTTTTCAAATAAAGACGAGATAAAACAGAGGTGAACTCAGATGAGGACAAGGGTTCTACATCAGAGACAGAGAACAGAAGGCACCCCACAAGAAACATCCACTCACATATAAGAACAACGCAGCTGCACCAGGCGTAAAGGGAAAGATGGCACTGTTTGAATGCAGCAAGGTGGACTGGGATTACGAGTTTATTCGTAGGCTTGAGTTATTCTAGGGTTAATACTATCAATCCAGGCAGGCCAGTAAAGTTGATGGTCTTGAGAAGGAAATTATTTTTATGTATTTTTATATTTTTCATATACAGTACAGGCCAAAAGTTTGGACACACCTTCTCATTCAATGTGTTTTCTTTATTTTCATGACCATTTACATTAGTAGATTCTCACTGAAAGCATCAAAACTATGAATGAACACGTGGAGTTATGTACTTAGCAAAAAAAGGTGAAATAACTGAAAACATGTTTTATATTCTAGTTTCTTCAAAACAGCCACCCTTTGCTCTGATTACTGCTTTGCACACTCTTGGCATTCTCTCGATGAGCTTCAACAGGTAGTCACCTGAAATGGTTTTCACTTCACAGGTGTGCCTTATCAGGGTTATTTAGTGGAATTTCTTGCCTTATCAATGGGGTTGGGACCAGCAGTTGTCTTGTGCAGAAGTCAGGTTAGTTGGACGATCATTTATTTTTCAACAGGACAATGACCCCAAACACACCTCCAGGCTGTGTAAGGGGCTATTTGACCAAGAAGGAGAGTGATGGAGTGCTGGAAATGGTCATGAAAATAACGCAAACACATTGAATGAGGAGGCGTGTCCAAACTTTTGGCCTATACTGTATTTAGAGATCAATTTTATATATATATATATATATATATATTGTAGCGACCGTGGTGGAGTCTTTAAAGATTTTAGAGCCGACCTCTGCCGTGCACCTCTCCCAAGCTGTCGGCTAGCGGATTGCCAGCATTATGCACGCAGCTGCACCCAGCTCTTTAGATAACGAGCACTCGTGTCCCATACACCGCACGACTCCGAGTGTCTCGGCAATAATTGCTTAGATAGAATCTTAGCAAAGATACAGCTCTGTCCTGTTGTATCTTTTTATTAACAGATAGCCAGTAAAACAAAGCTTAATTTCATCCGCTTAGCCACGGCCAAGGTCAACAGCAAAACCACATTTCTTAACGACGGTATCTATTTACATTTTTACAACCCTGGACGGCGATACCCCAACCCACCCCACCGGTTGAACACAAACACATACAAACACAACAAGGAAGACAATTGAGTTACTCGGTTATTTTAACGCACAATAAACTTTTACATAAATTACCCATGATTTATCCACAAACTAATTACATAATTTACCCATAAGGCGTCACTCCGTCAGCGCTTGCTGCCGGGTCGTTACAATATATATACTGCTCAAAAGAATTAAAGGAACACTTTTTAATCAGAGTATAGCATCAAGTCAATGAAACTTATGGGATATTAACCTGGTCAGTTAAGTAGCAGAGGGGGTTGTTAATCAGTTTCAGCTGCTGTGGTGTTAATGAAATTAACAACAGATGCACTAGAGGGGCAACAATGAGATGACCCCCAAAACAGGAATGGTTTAACAGGTGGAGGCCACTGACATTTTTCCCTCCTCATCTTTTCTGACTGTTTCTTCACTAGTTTTGCATTTGGCTACAGTCAGTGTCACTACTGGTACCATGAGGCGATACCTGGACCCTACAGAGGTTGCACAGGTAGTCCAACTTCTCCAGGATGGCACATCAATACGTGTCATTGCCAGAAGGTTTGCTGTGTCTCCCTGCACTGTCTCAAGGGCATGGAGGAGATTCTAGGAGACAAGCAATTACTCTAGGAGAGCTGGAGAGGGCCATAGAAGGTCCATAACCCATCAGCAGGACCAGTATCTGCTCCTTTGGGCAAGGAGGAACAGGATGAGCACTGCCAGAGCCCTACAAAATGACCTCCAGCAGGCCACTGGTGTGAATGTCTCTGACCAAACAACCAGAGAGACTTCATGAGGGTGACCCAAGGGCCCCATGTCCTCTAATGGGCCCTGAGCTCACTGCCCAGCAGCATGCAGCTCGATTGGCATTCGCCATAAAATACCAGAATTGGCAGATGCACCACTGGTGCCCTGTGCTTTTTACAGATGAGAGCACGTTCACCCTGAGCACGTGACAGAAGTGAAAGGGTCTGAAGAAGCCATGGAGAACATTATGCTGCCTGTAACATCATTCAGCATGAGCAGTTTGGTGGTGGGTTAATGATTGTCTGGGGAGGCATATCCATGGAGGGTCACACAGACCGCTACAGGCTTGACAAAGGCACCTTGGCTGCCATTAGGTATCAGGATGAAATCCTTGGACCCATTGTCAGACCCTATGCTGGTACAGTGGCTCCTGGTGCACGACAATTCCTGGCCTCATGTGGTGAGAGTATGCAGGCAGTTCCTGGAGGATGAAGGAATTGATACCATTGACTGGCCACCACACTTTCCTGACCTAAATCCAATAGAACACCTCTGGGACATTATGTTTTGGTCCATCCAATGCCACCAGGTTGCACCTCAGACTGTCCAGGAGCTCAGTGATGCCCTGGTCCAGATCTGGGAGGAGATCCCCCACAACACCATCTGTCATCTCATTAGAAGCATGCACCGATGTTGTCAGGCATGTATACAAGAACACAGGGTCCATACAAAGTGCTGCGTACAATTTTGAGTTGCTGCAATTACATTTTGGCAAAATGGACTAGCCTGCCACATCATTTTTTACCTCTGATTTTTGGGCGTCTTTGAATTCAGGGCTCTGTAGGTTGATCATTTTCATTTCCATCAAACGATGTGGCATCCTTTCGTTCCTAACACATTACCCAGTCTATATCAGTATAGATATCCAGGAGGATTTCTTTTCCCATTGAGATCTGATGTGTTTTCAAAGTGTTCCTTTAATTTTTTGAGCAGTTTTATATATATATATATATATATATATATATATAAACATATATGTATAAAACATCTGCGTGTGAAAGTGTGTGTGTCTGTTTCTCTGGCCGGTAAGTGAGAGGTGAAGTCAGGGTAAGGACTCCACCTCTGAGAAAACAGAAACTCACTTAGCCTATAATACACAAGCTATGCGAGCACATTGGCAAAACAAATCCTCCTAGGAGAGAGATGCCCAGAGTAGTTCCTTTCAAATAATCTATACATTTCAATTTTTTTTCTGATGATTTCATATATATATGCTCATATACTGTATATTTATATGTATAAACTATAGTGCTGTTATAAGAGCAAAAGATCTTCAGAAGCCTCTGCCAAAGATGACGCTGGCATGAATTTGTGAGAGGTTTTTTTTTTCTAATCTTTCTAGTTTAAATTAAACTGATTTATTTTCTTTCTTCTCTCCCCAGTGTACTCTTTACTACTCTGTTACCTGAACAAGGACATTGGTAAGAAAAAATGATTTAGTTACAAATATGCAAACCCTAAGTCCAGAAATACCTGAGGTGTTTAGCATTAAAGGTGATTTTGTTAGTGAGGTCTTTGAATTCCTTGTTTCCACACAATTGTACATTTTATGTTTGCACTTTTATCCTTTACTGTGACCTCGTTTCAGATAATATTCCCTTCATTTATTTAGTCCCCTCATCAATGTACCCAAGCATGAAACACACAGTTTGTGCTTTTTATGACACGTCATCTCATTAATTAAACCACAACTCTGTGTTTCTCAACAACAATTTGTCCAAAGTCCCTTGCCATGGAGGGTCTCTTTTGAACATCATTAAGTGCCTTTTGAGATGAGCTTCTTTATCTAAAGCTTGTTTCACATCTCGTTTGTATTTATTTGTCATCTGCTGCACAACACACCGTCAACATGCTGCTCAGACCCAAACTTAAACACTAAAGATGTACTTTAGATGTAAGATGTGCTGTTGTGCTTCATTCTCAGTCCCCCAAGGTAAACATATGGCTGGTGATAAACTTGAAGACAATTTCTTTAATGAATGAAGTAAAAATCACATGTGAAGCTGAATTAAGTTTAGTTTGCTTATTACTGTTGTGTGATCCGTTCGTCGTATGTCAGCTTTCAGTGGTTTAAGTTTGTTTTCTTTTTTAATTTCTTTTGTTTGTAGTTTTTAGGTCCATACTTTACTTGGCTTGTTTCAACTTATATATTTGCTTTTGATCTAAACCTTCCAAAACATCATAACAGTACCAGATTACAGATCAAAGCATTACGTTCAAATCTGATTGATGCTAACATTTGTACAGGATCTTCTGCAGGAGAAATTATATATAAAATTCCTATTGTTGTTAATAGTGAGTTGTTTCAATTGAAAAGGATTACAATTTCTTGGTAAATTGTGCTTTCTAATGACCATCCACAGAAGTCGAGGTCAGTCAATGAGAACAGCAGGAATTGATCTACGGCAGACATGTTTAACTCATGTATAGTTGCAGTTGAGGAGCTCCAGTGAATGAATAACGTTTGCCTCGATAATAAAATACCAAATGTTGTATACAAAAAGCACTTATTTAGTTCCATAGGACTTCTGATACACCTGATTAACTGATGGCACTACAATCGAGGCCCATTGTCTTTGGAAATGTCCCAGACGAAGTGTTAGTAAGATAAACTCACAATAGGCTCAAAACATAAATAAAATCACCACTAAGCACTGATAAAGACTGATGACAGATTACCTCAACTGGCCGCTCCAAAACTAGCCAACTGCAGATCTTTCACCCTTCTTGCAGCATTGCAATATGGGAACAAAAACCCAGTTGATGTGAACTGGATCAATGGGAGCTGAAACTGCACTAAACTCACACTGAACGAGGAAATGCAATTCAGTTCAGTTTATTTTGGATGGCGCCCTTCAATTAGTTCACAGGTACACAGAGATAGAAATACAAGGGGTCACAAATCCAAAATGGGGGGTGAATAGACAGAAGGATCAGAGAGTTTTAATTATGTGAAGAACAACCCTGTAGTCTCCTCTCACTGGTTCACTGATTATGTAGTTTTGATAATCGGCTAATGGGTGGACCACACAAACTTAACTAAATGAGGGTCCTGAAGGGGGCCATTAACTTAGTGCTGCTAAGACAGACTGAAGTGTTCAAAGATCAAATATGTCAGAAGAAACTGAAGTAATTTATGAAGATGGGAACAGCGGCATGGAGGAGTTAATGAAAGAGCAGAGAACTGCTGTCTACTAGGGGGGTGTGATTAATCCTGGTGTCATTGATGTGAACAGTCGGGGGCTTCAGCAGTGAAATATTTAAGACAGCAAAGAAAGGGAAAATCTCGTGTTGATGTGAGTTTGATGAATATAGAATTAACTCAGGACTTTCTCTTTTTCCCCACAGAGAAGATCAAAGCTCCAGGTATGTGCGGCACAGTCTCCTCACGTCAGTTAGTATCCATTAATTCATTAAGTCACCTACAATACAAACTTGGAAGTCACTGGTAAGTTTGACAAAAGGCCATGGAGTCACAAAATGGGAAAACAAGACACACAAAAGACAAACTAAGTTACAACTCAGGCATAAGCCTTTAAAAATGAACTCTTATATGATGTAGAGCTAGCTAATACAACACGTTTGACTTTAATTTGATTAAATAGCATTGATACATAAGAAAGCATTGATATATACTGTAGATTTAAACTCTGTGTATTTTCTAAAGCAGTGGCCTGTCCAGCTTTCTTAAGGTTAAAATCTCAGAGCTATATTTCTAGGTCAATGTGCTGTTTAGCTCTCTCAGAGTACACGATGTCTTTGACTTTCATAATCTCACCGAAGTTTTAAGCTTAGCAGCCAAAATGAAAAATAGACAAAAACCAGCAACCTTTATATTGACAAAGAAATGGTGTCTTGAAAATATAAACTGTGGACATGTTGGACCCGGACACTGACAGGCAGACACAGAAAGTCTTAAATCACACGTGTTTATTTACAGCACTTAGCCCCCAAGACAACACACAGTGCATAATCGCCAAACACAGTCTCTTATGACTCTTCTCTGTTTCTTCGGTCGCCTTCAACTCCTTACTGGCGAGCTCTGTCATTCTTCCACCCAACTCCGGCTCCTGATTGGGAGTGAGGCGGCCCCTTTTATTCAGTCCCCGGATGTGTTGCAGGTGGCCCCTGATTAACATCTGGCAGCACTTCTGGGTGTGTCAGAACTGCTGCAAGGGAATTCAGTCCTCCATCCAGCAGCACTCCCAAATGTGGCACAGGAGAACTTCATATACCAGTTCTGGGGCTATCCCGGTACCCCTTGGCAGTGGCCACGGTGGAGCAAAGGGTTAGATCCCCCATCTCAGTGGCCCCCGTACAACCTAGGGGCACTGCCCCCTTAAGGTCCAGGGAAAACACTGCCTTCCTTCCGGTATGTCTGTACATCTTCTATCCTGGTGAGGCAAGGTCCCTGGACATTTGTCACAAAGCATAAGCTTTTAATAATTCAAAGCTAATGACCGAGAGCACACTGATCTCTATATTTAAATTTTCTGTACCATCTGAGCACAGAGTTCACCCAAATTCAGCTGAGCCCTGCAGTGTACCCCATTGCCCTCATTCCTGTCCTGCCAGTTCTCTTTTGTTTTATGTTTCTTTCTTCTTAATCTGAATCCCACCTAAAGTGCCTCAATTTTCATGAGCACCTCCATATTGTTTATGGCAGTAACCCTGTTGTGCTGTAAGCATAAATAAATTCAAAGGTTTGGGGTCTCTTGGTAGGAACCCCATTTGATTTCTCTCCTGTCAAAAGAAATAAAGAAAAAGGATCACAAACTATTTGTTATATAACAAGATGGCACCGGCGTGTCTCCTTCAGTATTGGCCATCAGACTAACATTGGCTCCCTGTTATGGTCCAGTTTTAAAATATGACACCTGAAGAGTTGGGTTCTTTGATGCCACAAAAGTGATGTCCTGTTGAAAGATCTAAAAGATAGTCAATAGATGGAGTAAGTGTACCTTCAAGGTGCTGGTAAAAGCGAATGTATTGTCAACATGCACATCTCTATAAAGGCTGTGAGGAGCAAGCAGTTTGACACTGGAAGGTCTCTGGGGTCCCGTGTAGCCCAAATGGAAGAACACAGTAGTGCCAGTGCCCACTTGGGTGACAAATCATGGTGTGCTTGTTTGTTGAGGTTTCTTCTGTCACACCAAGAGCTAGCATTTTCTAAACATCTAGCTCAACACATTTCACCTCAGTGAATCAATAAGGACATTCACATTCACTCACCTCTGGGTCACTACAAAGTGAGTCTCAGCTGTGAATCTTCAACATCAGCCACTTTTTTCTTTTGTTCAGCCAGTGTATCGTCTCGCGCTTTAAAGGTATTAAGTAAACTTGTGATACTTAAATCTATTTTTGAAGTTTTAAAGGCTGGCCCCCCATTTTAGGCCTGTGTGGCCTTGAAAGCCTACCTCTTGAGTTTTGGGTCTAAGCTGTCCTGAAATGTCATCCAGATTTTTCTTAAAGGTTGTCGAGGTTTCTCCTTCAAAGTCATTTGTTGCAGAGCCCCACAAGTCTGAGTAATTAGGTGCTTCCTGGCTTCAGTTTTAAATGCACTTGCCTTTAATGTCCACTGATGTCCTTGAGTATCTGATTCACCCTTAAGCTGACAGAATGGCGCTGAACCTACTTTACTGATGCTTTTGAGGATTTTTAAAGACGTGGATGAGGTCCCCAGACAGTCTCCTCTGCTTGAGACTAAACAGGTTTAATTCTCTGAGCCTGTCAGATTCCCATGATGCGCACGGTTGCTCTCCTCTGCTCAATTTCAAGTGTTGCTATGTTTTTTTTGTGGTGTGGCGACCAAGGGCTTATCATACAGACATTCCTGTTTAATTTATTGTCTATAAATCACAATTACCTTGTAAATATGCATACATGAGTGTGACTTGAATGTCCCCTGAAACATCCATATATGGAACATGTAATAAACCTCATAAATATACAGTTATGATGCTTCAGAACGTCATTGGCTGGTAGAACAGCCTCTTACCTAATACATCAAGACCCCCGCCTCCTGCATTCAAGAGTATCTTGCTGTGCTCCACAACTGACAGCATAAAATCATGCATGGCATTATAGGGCCTCTCCTCTGTGTTTTGGGGGTCCGGGAAAGGCATAAGTGCCATTGTCTGAGTGGGTAGCCACTATCACCTAGCAAATGTAATGAGGTGATTGCTGCTACAATGAACATCACAGGCCATGTGACACACTGAGGAAACAACTAGTGACCAACAAGCTAGTCCCCATGTCCAGTACGGTCACACCAACAACAAAGTTTCTTTCTGTCGCACATTTTCATACAAAGGATGATCATAAAGTGATCACAACATGTCAAAGACATAGCTACATGCATAGTAAAACAAGTTCAAATTACATAAGAATAATAATGAACAAATGGAATACAAAGAAAACTAAATAAAGCAGACTTACAAAAGCTATATAATGAAAAAAAGTCAATTTTGTCCGGCTGCAGGTTCAAGACTCGGCCTTCTATATCCCTGGCATTCCACGTCAGGCCCCCAACATTCTTCAGCTCTCCTCTGTCACATTTTTTCTCTTTTTCTTTCTGCGGACTGTGAGATGCTGGGGTGTGGAAGACCAGAATGTGGTATCTAGCTCTTCAACCTGAAACTGAACCTTCTCAGAAAAGTGGAGTCCTTAAATACAGAAGTCTGTAAATGATGGCCTAATGATAACGTCAGAAAGCCA